>NW_006408574.1:7605623-7634305 GCF_000296735.1 Chrysochloris asiatica
ATTCACACACACACACACACACACACACAATCACATAATTAATTCACCCCCCCACACACAGACTATCACATAATTCACACACACACACACACACAATCACATAATTCACCCACACCCACACACACAATCACATAATTAATTCACCCACACACACACACACAATCACATAATTCACCCACACCCACACACACACACAATCACATAATTAATTCACACACACACACACACACACACACACAGACTATCATGTAATTCAGTTCATTTTCTTCATGACATTTGGTCACTTGCTCCCAGCTCTCTCCTTGTGTCCTGCTTGTGTTGAAACCCAAAATGCAAGACTGCCGCCTTTTCAATTGGTTTTTGACTCACAGAGATCCCATAGGACATAGTAGAACTGCCCCCATAAGGTTTACAAACCTGAAATCTCTGGGAAGCCACATCTTTCTTCTGCAGAATGGCTGGTGGGTTTGAACCACTGGCCTTTTGTTTAAGTGGCCCAGTGCTTAACCCACTGTGACACCAGGACTGCTTCCACTAATGGCATTTTCCCCCCTGAAACAATGAGCTCATGTAAATGACACGCCTGTCCGTATAACACACAGAAATGATGGGATGAAGTAAAATTGTCTGACACAGTATCCCCATACGTACACCGCGTCCATATCCTGGCTTCTCCTGAGGTGAACCTCATTCCCCTGTTCTTCCGTATTACAGGCAGATCAAATGGTTCTGTTCATTTTCTTTCATCTGCTGATGAGATCCAAAGTCACTTAAACGTGTTACTTTTGGTCATGATTGTGTAATCAAGGTAAAAGCTGCTATCCAATACGTCACAGGCTGAGTTTGGCAATCCCCCCATCAATCGGGAAAAGAAACAAAACTGTGAGTTTGTCCCTCTTCATTTGAGATGATCATGCCCACCTGAAATGACGTGTCCATGAGAAATAGAAACTGAAGTCAGCAACATGCAAAAACTAGTTGGCATAGCACGCTTATGAAAATAACACATGGGGTTTGGCGGTGGTGGTGGTGGGACACAAACATCATTTGTGTAAAAATACAACGTTAGCTTCAGCCTTGTCTGTCCCAAACCTGAGTGGCATCGGTCATAGTGAGCAGTCAGGGACTATTGGGAATAAACGGTTGTGAGTCAGCAGCCAGAAATGAGGGCAACACGGGAGAATCTGGCAAAGTCCGTTAAATAGTGTGTTTTCTTGATGAATATAGGTCGCGGCGAAATTGTTGACGTTCTTTCCCATTTTAGATTCTAGCAATCTGTGTCTTCTTGTAAAGATTTCTTACTTACAGGGACTGTAAAGGCGTGCGGGTTTGATATAATTGTGCTTTTGAGCTCCCTTCAGGATTGTGAAGGCTCCATTTTCATTCCAGAGCACGTAGATGAGGATTCGAGCGTGCATTATAAAAAAGGCACGACCGCTGTTTTCAACCCGAATATTCCCCAGGATTCTCATCGAGTTTCGTAACAGCTGTCTTCTAGCTCAAACCGGCATTTCTTTTTTCAGCAAAAGCTGAACTAAGACATCTCACTCAAAATTAAAGGATAACGTAAAGAACCGGGTTTTCTGTTTTCTTTTTCTCCAGGAAAGCTGCTAATAAAGGAATGCAGAGTTTCCTTACAATACCAGAAACCTTTCTTAGGGACTTCCTTTTATGTTTGGTTTTAGGAATACTGAATTGTCAGAATCAAGGAGGGGTGGAAAAATCATATGAGACTTTGTGGTAGGTAAAAGTGTGGTTCTTGGTCTGCCTCTGTGACTGAAAGCCAGTGTTTAAGGCCACTGTGTTCCCAGACCCTGGCCATCAAACATACCTTCAGAATGCATAATGCTGGATTTGTGAGGTTTTCCTCCTTGCTCCTTGTAGGATATGTTCCCCAACATTATTTAAGATGACATCATCCCCAAACCCTTAGCTTTAATTGGGACTGACAAGCTTTTCTCTCTTTCCTTTCCACGGCCCCCTCTGATAAATTAGGGGAAGAACATGGGCTCAGGCATCGGCATGTTGGCATGTGGGGGTTCTGGTTCTGCTGTGTGATGCTCTAAATAAGCATGCCCTCTCACCTCCCTCCCCCCCACCCCCCATCAGACCTTCTCTGGCATTTTTCTGCTTTACACAGGTCCCTGCTTTTACTGCATAGGACTTGCTGGTTTACCATATTTTTTGAATCGTGTATCTTCTACCATTTCATCTTGTGTTACTTGAGCCCAGTGGCTAGCTGTTTCACTTTCTGTATGATGGACTTTTAGAAGTCTGTGGACAAATCCCATGATCTTTTCATTCAATTTCTTGACCAACTGTCTCCTCATGGTCTTTCTGAAATTTCTATAATTGTTACCCTAATCACCTGACCTTTAGCATCTTTTTTTTTTTTTAAGTTTAAAACACAATTTATTTGGAGTCATTTTCCCTGGTCCTAAAAGCATAATGAGAAACACAGAGGGGTAAAAGAGAGAAAACAACTGCCTAGAATCTCCTTGACTTTGGTCTTTGCAGGCTGGAGAGAGAACCAGGAAAATCCCAGATGCTGTTACATCCAGAGTGATTTTTAACCTATTGTAGTCTGTTCAGTACCAACCCAGGACACCCAGCCGGTCCCAGCCTATTAGTGGGACAGGTGTACCCCGTATCCATGGGGGGTTGGTTCCAGGACACACACATACGTGCAAACCTGCCTAACTGTTCTCCCATCTGCCTTGTTTTTCTATTCCCCTCCCCTTCTTGTGTATTGCCCGCCCTCCCCACCAGCACCCAAGCTTTCCTGTGTCTATTCCCTGCCCTGTGCTCTATCTTCCCCTCTCTCCCTCCCTCCCCTCCTCTTATCCTATAAATCCCTATGATCAGCAATTATATAATTGTTTGTTTTTTCCTCTTTTGGGTGGGTTCTTTTTCTTAAGTCTTTTACAGTAGTGGTCCTATGCAGTATTTCTCCTTTTGTGACTGAGTAATTTCACTCAGCATAATGTCTTCAAGGTTCATCCATGTTATGCGCTGGCTTGCAGCTTCCTTATTGTTCTTCAAGGTAGCATAGTATTCCATTGTGTGTATGTACCACAGTTTGTTTATCCGTTTTTCAATTGAGGGCATTTTGGCTGTCTCCATCTCTTTGCTATTGTAAATAGTGCTGCTATGAATATTGGTGTGCATATATCTACTCATGTTATGATTTGTATTTCTTGTGGGTAAATACCAAGTAGAGGAATTGCTGGATCATAAGGTATTTCTATTTCCAACCTTCTGAGGAAACGCCATATTGCTTTCCAGAGAGGTTGGACCATTTTACAGTCCCACCAGCAATGCAGGAGTGTCCCAGTCTCTCCACATCCCCGCCAATATTTATTGTCCTCTCCATTTTTCATCTTTGCTGTTATTGTTGGTGTGAGATGATATCTCATTGTTATTTTGATTTGCATCTCTCTAATGGCTAGTGATCGTGAACATTTCTTCATATGTTTGTTGGCTGCCCGGATCTCCTCCTTGGTGAAGTGTCTGTTCATGTCCTGTGCCCATTTTTTAATTGGGTTATTTGTCTTTTTCTTGTAGAGGTGTTGTAGTTTCCTATATATTTTAGAAATGAGTCCCTTATCTGATATGTCATTGCAAAAGAATTTTTTCCCATTCTGTGGGTTCCCTTTTTACTCTTCTGGTGAAGTCTTTTGATGCACATAAGTTTTTAATTTTTAGTATGTCCCACTCATTTATTTTGTCTACTTTTGTTTATGTAATTTTCAAGATGTTTGGTAGTCTGTGTATGCCCTGAAATTAGAGCCCTCACATTTGTCCCTATTTTTTTATTGGTGACTTTCATAATTTGGGGATTCACATTTAGGTCTTTAAATCCATGCTGAGTTGGTTTTTGTATAGGGTGTGAGGTAAAGGTCTTGTTTCAGTCTTTTTGCATATCGCTTTCCAGTTATGCCAGCGCCATCTATTAAAGAGACTAGCTCCTCCCCATGCAATATACTTAGGCACTTTGTCGAAAATCAGTTGGCTGTATGTGGAAGGGTTCATTTCTGGATTCTCGATTCTGTTCCATTGATGAATGTATCTTTCATTGTACCAGTACCAGGCTGTTTTGACCACTGTAGCCATGTAGTAAATTCTGAAATCCGTCTCCCCTGTTCTATAAATCGTCTGTGCTGTTGTTAATTGCCATCCAGTCGGTTCTGACTCATAGCGAATCCTGCACACAGTTTCCAAGGAGCGGCTGGCAGGTGTGAACCGCTGACCTTGAGTGTTTGTCCTCCAGCACTGCACCAGGACACCTGAGTCATTGCTCGATGATTTATAATAATACCTAATACATTGTAAGGAGTCCTGGTGTGGCACTATGGATTAATGCGCCAGACCGCAAAGCCATTTGAACTACAAGGTCAGCGGTTCAAGCTCACCAGCCGGTCCTCGGAAACCCTATACAGGGTCAATGTGAGTTGGAACCGACTGGACAGTAGTACTTAACAACAACAATAATGTATGTATGTGTGTGTGTGTGTGTGTGTGTATAGAGAGAGAGCTCTGGTAGCGTAGTGGTTACAAATCAAGCTGCGAACCTCAAGGTCAGCAGTTTGAAACTACCAGTTGCTCTGTGGGAGAAAGATGAGGCTTGCTGCTCCCGTAAAGATTTACAGCCTCGGAAACCCTGTACAGGGTCGTTATGGGTCGGAACCGACTTGATGGCACTTAACAACAATAAATACAGGAGCACAGAATCCTGGTGTGTCACTACAGGATAATGCGGTGGACCTCAAGGTCAGTTTGAACCGCAAAATTGGCAGTTCAAACTCACCAGGTGCTTCTCGGAAAATCCTATACAGGGTTGCTAGGAACAACCTTGCTTGCTGAAGGTGAAGAAGACCTAAAATATGTACCGATGAAGATCAAAGAGCACAGCCTTTGGTAAGGATTGCATCTCAATGTAAAGAAAACAAAAATCCTCACCATTGGATCAATAAACAACATTCTAATCAACGGAGAAAAGATTGAAGTTGTCAAGGACTTCATTTTTCTTGGATCAACTATCAACACTTATGGAAGCAGCAGTCAAGAGATCAGACGACGTATTGCATTAGGCAAATTTGCTGCACAGGAACTTTTTAAGTGTTGAAGAGCAAAGATGTCAGCTTGAGGACTAAGGTGCACCTTGACCCAAGCCATGGTATTTTCAATAACCTCATAATCATGTGAAAGCTGGACAGTGAATAAGGAAGACTGTGGAAGAATTGATGCATTTGAGTTATGGTGTTGGAGGAGAATATTGAAAGTGCCATGGGCTGCCAAAAGAACCAATAGATCTGTGTTGGAGGAAGTGCAGCCTGAGCGCCCCCTGGAGGCCAGGATGGCCAGACTTCGTCTCTCATACTTCGGACATATTGTCAGGAGGGACCAGTCACTGGAGAAGGATATCCTGTTTGGTAAGATGGAGGGTCAAAGAAAAAGAAGACCCCCAGAAAGATTGATTGGCCAAGTGGCAGCATCAATGGACTCAAGTGTGGCGAGGATAGTGAGGTTGGCCCAGGATCGGTCAGTGTTTTGTTCTGCTGTGCATAATATGGTCACTGTGAGCTGGTACTGACTCGATGGTACTGAACAACAACACCTCACAACAAGGTATTTAAACGATTTCCTAGGTGACAAGCTTTACTCTTTGGGCCAAACTGTTAACTTGGTTCAAAGGTGACTTCAGGGCATCGTTTCAATTCAAGGTTTGAAGAGCAACTCAAGATCCTAATCTCAGAGACTCCTTCAGACTCAAAAGACCTAGTAAAGTCTAGATTCCTGATAAATTTAAGTTCTGTTCAACATTTTCTCCCCCTTTTGATCAGGATTTGTTTCTGATCAGAACATTTAGGAGTGACAAATTTGTTCACTTTTAAAGATGATGTCTCACCTCTCCCCTGAAGGCCCCTTGAGTGATACAATTTATACGCCACTATTATCTTAACGTTTGCTGAGTTAAGCCCACCCAGCGGTGGCATCGAGAAAGAAAGGCCTGGCTCTCTACTTCCATAAAGATTACAGCACAACAGGGAGCAGCTGCGCTGTGTAGCTCATGAGGTCATCATGCTTCGGAAGTGACTCAGTGGCGCTGGGTTCTGCCATGTAGCTGGAGTCTCCTGACCCTCAGCAGTGTTGGTACATGCCCAGCACTTATCTTCAGGTTTATTCCCTGAGAATCTTCAGGGCTTTTCATGAACCAGACCCAACACTCTCCCCCAGCATCCATACCACACCCCGCCCCTATCCCTCACCCTACCCTGTAGCAGACACTGAGTGCTGTTAAGTTGGTTCTGACTCACAGGGACCCTGTATAGGCTGTTGAGTTTGAACCAATGACCTTGCAGTTCAAACTGACTTTGCAGTCCAGCGCATTCACCCACAGCACCACACTAGGCCTCCCCCATAGGGTGAGAATTCCACCGCTAAGCCCCCATGGCCTCCTACAGTGACCATTGTTGCCAGTTGCAGTCAAGTCCACTCTGACCCAGGGCGCCCCCGTGTGTGTCAGAGTAGAACTGGGCTCCATAGTTTTCCGTGGCTGAGTGATTCACACCTCCAGCCTTTGGGTTACCAGTGAGCACACCACGCAGGGACTCCATCCACATCACGTTTCAGTCCTCTACAAACCCCAGTGTAGGTTTCATTTCTTCCATTTATAGATGAGGCATCAAGGATGGGCTTGGGATTCAGGATTCGTTTCATAGCAGGAAAAATGTACCTACAGTAACAGACAAGTAAACTATAGATCGGCTTATAGCCCTTCTGCCCACCTGGTCAGCTCTCCCTGACCTGTGAATTCGCATCATTTCTTGGATTAGCACCAGGTGAGTATCTTTATTGCCCAAAGACTTGAATACAGCCTTCCCCCTCGAAAACACAACTGGGGGCACTCCATTCCCAGAGTTGGGGCTTCTGGTGAGCGTCCTTCTGCCAAGCAAGCAGCGGGGCTCGGAGCTCCTAAGTCTGTAGATCTATTCAGCCCTGTGCTTCCGGGGGCTGTGCTTCCAGGGGCCAGAGCTTCGGCCCAGCCCTTTGCACCTTTGCACCTTTGCAGCCACTGTTCTGCCTTCTGGCTAAGCAGAGCGCATGTCCATAGTGCCTGGGCCCAGCGTGACTTTGGATGGTAGTTGTCTTTGAAGGGGGTTGACAACCTTACGTAAGTCATTTAACTCTGAAAGCTAGAGCAAGATGGAAGACTGTACCATTAACAGTTAAAATCCAGAGAGTTTAAAGAAGGGAGCTGGAACCAGAGAAGCAGAGCCCCAGATTTCCCTCCGCCCCACTTGCGGGGCTTGTTTTAACGCGCCGTCCTTTCCGTAGAAATATGAGCTTGTTGCTGGAATGTGCTTGTTGGGTAAGCCCCGTCATTGTGGAAACATAAAAGATCCTGGGACCCTAAGGAGTCCTGTAAGTACAGTGGTAATGCATCCGACTGCTAACCACAAGGTCAGCAGTGCGAATCTACCAGCCACTGCGTGGGAGGAAAATGAGGCTGCTTACTCCCAGAAAGACACACAGCCTCAGAAACGCTGTCTAGGGTCGCTGTGAGTCTGAACCCACTCCACAGCACATCACCACCAATGCTGAGCAGCTGTAGTGACGCACTGACTTAGGCATTGGCGATTCATGAAAAATTCAGTGGTTCAACCTCAACTGTTGCTCCTGTAAAAATTTACCGCCTTTGCAACCCTCTGGGGGTAGCCCTACTCTGCCCTCTGGGGTCATTACGGGTTGGGATCGAACCACACCAGCAGCGGGTTTGGGGTTTGGCTTGGTGTTGACCAAGACATCAGCCTAAGACGAGCCTTTGGAGGTTATTTTAATTAAAATGGCTTTTTTTTTTTTTTTAAGCCCCGGAAGGGATTTCAGGCTGATTAGAGATTCAGACATCTGTTAAAACATGACAAACAAAATAACTCAGACGAAGCAGAATTAAACACTGGCTTGATGGCACTTGTGGGTATTGGGCGTGAGCTCATTAAGGAAATGCCCCTTTAGCCATTTCTTAAAAGACAGGCATGGGACAGAATTCTGGGCTAAAGGGAGCCAGAGTTGTTAGGTGTCATCAAGTCAGTTCTGGCTCATACTGACCTTATATGACAGAGAATCATCCCTTGAGTTTCTTAGGCTGTAACCTTCCCTTTCTCTCTCTTTTTTTAAACTTTCTTTTATGGTTTGGCTGAAAGTCTACTGAGCAAATTTATTTTCCATTCAACAACTAATAAGTGTTTTGATTCCTGACTGACTGTAGTCCTCACACTATACAGCTCTCTTCCCACTTCCTCCTGTGTTTCCTCTTTCCATTCCTCCTCCTTTCCCATCCCTGTGAGTTTTATTCCTGGGCAAATGCTGTCCTCAGGGTCTCCTGTGGTTGATGGTTCTGAGGAGTGTGTGCCCCCCTCTGAGTCATTGTTCCCCTTTTAGGCTTGTTTATTGTTTGACGAGATGGATTGGCCAAGTGGCAGCATCGATGGGTTCAAGCGTGGCAACAATTATGAGGTTGGCCCAGGACCGGGCAGTGTTTCGTTGTGTTGTCCATAGGGTCGCTATGAGTTGGTACCGACTTGATGGCACCTAACAACAACTACATTGCTTGGCTAAAAGTTGAGCCATGGGGTGAGTTCAGCTCCAAGCTTCGAGGGTGAATAAGGACCACAGGCTCAGGTTCCTCCAGTTGCTAGCAGACCAGTAAGCCTGGCCTTTTTTTTTTTTTATCTTGAGCTTTGTTCCACGTCTTTCTCCCCTCTGTGGGACCCTCTGTTGGGATCCCTTTCAGAGCCGTGGGCAGTGGTGGCCAGACACCATCCAGTTCTTCTGGTTTCAGGGTCATGGAGGCTGGGCTTCCCATGGTCCGTTACATCTTTGGACTAATTGTTAAGTGTGTTTTTTTAATTTTCTTCCCTCTTCTTTGCTCTGGGTCAGGAGAGACCCAGAGTTTCCCCTTGAATGGCTGCTCCGAGTGTGTAAGACCCTCGTTGTTATTCACCAAAAAAGAAGTAGAACATTGTCGTTGTAGACCATGTTGGGCCATTTGACCATGATGTTCCCCAAGACTATCTTTACAAAAGCAGAGTAGCAGGTCTTCTCTCCCTGGGCGAGGCTGGTGGGTTGGAACTGCCCACCTTTTGGTTAGTAACTGTCCACTTAAGCACTGCCCCATCAGGGCTCCTCAGGGAGAAGTGCCTTGGAGTCGGTTCTGACTCATAGTGACACTGTATAGGGAACCATGGCAGCCGGTGACTAATGTTGTTGTGAAGTGCCGTCGAGTCGATTCTGACCCATAGCGACCCTGTATAGGGTTTTCAGGGAGCAGCTGGTGAGCTTGAACCACTGACCTTGCAGTTCAAACAACTTTGCAATCTAACGCATCTGCCCACAGCACCACACCAGTGACTGATACAATGCCCCAAAACTCTGAGCTCTGGGCACATGAGTGTTCAAGGGTTAGGTCCACAGGGGACAAGCAGACTAGCCTCAGGCCCAGATGCTGTGGATCTGGGTTTTATTCTGATCTTTCAGGAGAGCATGGAGGATGCATCACTTCTCTGAAGCAGAGAGAAGACAATTGTTGACGTTGTAAAGTACACACTGAAAGGGGCAAAGAGAGAGGGCAGGAAAACCCATCAGCGATGCCGTTCTGTGCTCCAGGTGAGCGAGGCAACCTGAGGGCCCAAGGTGGGAAGATGGAAGGACAGGATCCCTCATTTTAGAGGCGAACTATCAGATAGCTCACGCAGGACTGCAGGCAGGGCGATCAAGGACCCTGAGGAGCTTAGAGTTTCTCACCTGGATACTTGGGGGGCCCCTGGAGACACAGTGGGCTAAGCGTTGGGCTGTTAACTGCCAGGTTGGCAGTTCAAATCCCCCAGCTACCCCTCCAAAGAAAGACGAGGTAACATGCTTCTGTAAAGATCCAGTCTCATAAACCCTAGGGAGCAGGTCTCTGACCTACACGGTTGCTGTGGGTCAGAACCCACTCGATGGCAGTGGCTGGAAGTCTGGCTTCTGTGGGGACGCTGCTGCCCTCACATAAACTGAGAGGAAAGGCATTCAACTTAATTTGGGATCTATTTGGGAGGACGTTGGAAATCCCAGCCGGTGACTCCAAAGAGAGGTCCAGGCTTAGAGAGTGAATTCTGGGGCCATATGCACCGCAGTGATCTTTGGAGCCACGGGGGTAAATTGTATTCCCACGGAAGGCTTGCATCCTGAAGTGGGAGGCTGGCTCCCTCTCAGGTACCTGCATCCATCCTTGGGAACAGCGCGGAGCAGCCACTGTATGTAAAGTGTGAATCTGTGCCCCACACAGAAGACCCCTCCAGAAGTAGTGAGGTTAAGAGCCCACCTGAGTCTCCTCAAAGAGAGCAGTCTGGGACTTCCCAGGAACCTGCCCTCTGAGGGTTTCTCAAGAGAAACTTGCTTGCTACCAGTTGGACCTTAGCTCCAGGATAGATTAGTGATGTCTGCTGCAGGCTCAGAAAGGGAAACTGATGGTGTTTGGTGGCACCTTTGTAATCCATGAGAATCAAAAAAAAGGGCCAAAAAAAAAAAAAACATGGTGGATACAAAATTAACACCAGGCTAGTTTATGGAATTGAAGTCCTGGTGTGGTGCTGTGGATTAATGCGCAGGACTGCAAGTTTGGTTTAAACAGGAAGGCCGTGGGTTCAAGCTTACTGGCCACTCCTTGGAAACCCTATACCGAGTCGCTATGGGTCGGAACCCATTGGATAGCATTTTCACAACAATTTATAAGATTAAACGAGAATGAACTTTTTGAAGTCCACACATATGAAAGAACCAGGACTTGGGACAGGGTCTTTCCCTTTGATCCCCGACTGACCTGGGTGAGAATCTACATGTATTTACATGAGCTCTGGGAGTCAAGTTACATGTGCATTCTGATTGTATTCATCTGGGAAATACTGGAGGGAACTAGTTGACAAAATCTGATTTCAAGTGAGAAAAACATGGTTAGAAAACGTAGGGCGTTATAGGATAAAGAGATGTTCAGCACAGAGCATTTGAGAAGTAAGCAAATAAAACAGATTTTAGACAAGACTTGTAGACTTGGGAGCTAAGATGTCTTTGGAAATGTTGGAAACAGTAATTTCCTTGGAAAGACAATGGATAGAATAATTTTTTTTTTTTTTTTTTTAAGTCATTTCTGACTATTAAGGAAGTTTTACAACCAAATAGAATCATCAGAACTGGTGAATCCAGAAGTTTGACGGAAAAGGGACAGTGAGGTATGAGGCAGAGTTTATTGTCCTGTGCTGAAGTTTCAAATAGAAGTATATATATATATATATATTTATATGTATTATATATAAATTTGCTATTGAAAAGTGCCGTCGAGTTGGTGCCCACTTCAAGTGGGCTCTGTGCAGAGTTTCCAAGAAGTAGCTGGTGGGCTTGAACCGCCAACCTTGCAGTTAGCAATCCAGTGCTTATCTCACAACATCACATGGGGGCTCTCTCTATATAAACAAATACACTGGAACGCCTCACCCTGCTCATTAAATAGACACACACTTACAGCTGTTTCCCTGGGAGCCCTGTCTAAAAGCTGAATTCCTATTCGCTGCCTGAGGCTGGCTGTTCCCATGAATATTCAGTCTTGGCAGGCCTATATAAGGTCTCTGAGTAGGAATAGACTCAGTGATGGCTGGTTTATAGTGGAGGTCCCTGGGTGGCACCTGAAAGGCTTGGTTATCTACCTCTGAAAAGCCAGCCATCGAAAGTCCCGGGGAGCCCAGTTCTTCTCTGACACAGGAGGGCGATAGGAGTCTGAATTGAATTGGTGACAGCTTGGGGGTGGGTATTTATAGTACTTAACTTCTTTCTCATTTATTTCTGTGCTGGAAATTGTGGATAAATTGAGAAAAATAAGGCATGGTACCCATAAGGTGGGAGAAAAAAAATCTAAATTATCTGACACAGCTGAGGGAGATTTTGAGGTGGAAATGGGAGTTGATCATCGAGGCATGGGTACAAGGGACAAAGATATAGGGAAACATGTCAGGTGAGAAGTACGAGGGGGTTTCAGAAAGTTTGTGGGGAAATGGAATTAAAAGATGATGGAAGTTTTCCACGAACTTTTCGAAGCCAACTCTTAAGAAAGAACCAGAGGGCCTTGCTAGTTCGTTCTGGTATTGGACTCTCTGCTCTGAGAATTGGCCTTTCCACCCCCAAGAGACAGAATCTGAACCTACAGCTTAACAACTTCCCCAGGTGGTTCTTTTAGATCCCCAGGTGAGTCTTATATACAGCTAAAACTCAATAGAAGAGCTCTGGTAGCGCAGTGGTTACGAATCAGGCTGCTAACCTCAAGGTTCGAGCCTACCAGCTGTTCCACCGGAAAACAATGAGGCTTCTGCTCCCGTAGGTGATTGACAGCCTCGGAAACCTTGTACAGGGTCTCTGTGAGTCAGAACCAACTCCACAGCACACCACCACTAAGATTTGCCTGGGGATCTTCCTGGGGATTTGGATTGAGTCTATGTGGGGTGGAACAGCTAATTCCCAGCAGTTAGGGCATCAAGCCAGAATGAACTTGGCCAATGAGAGCTCTTACAAAGGTGGGAATAAATATGGTGGTCTTTGGTGAGGCTGTTTTTGTTCGCACACAACATCATGTAGGGGAAATAAGAGAAATGAGATGGGATCCAGGCAGGATGGCCTGGAATTGATGTACAGAGAATAATTTAGGAGCTTGAGTAGGTTGTTTGTTGTTGTTATTGTTAGGTGCCATCGAGTCGGTACCAACTCATAAGCAACCCTGTCACAACAGAATGAAATACTGCCCGGTCCTGGGCCAACCTCACCATCGTTGTTATAACTGAGCCCATTGTGGCTGTCACCATACCAATCCATCTTGTTGGGGGTCTTCCTCTTTTTCTGACCCTCCACTTGACCAAGCATGATGTTCTGCTCCAGTGACTCATCCCTCTTGATAATAGATCTGAAGTATGAGATGAAGTCTGGCCATCCTGGCTTCCAAGGAGCACTCTGGCTGTAACTAGTCCAACACAGATCTGTTTGTTCTTCTGGTGGTCCATGGGACTTTCAATATTCTCCTCCAACACCATAACTCAACTATGTCAAGTCTTCTACAGTCTTCCTTACTCACTGTCCAACTTCCGCATACATATGAGGTTATTGAAAATACCATGGCTTAAGTCAGACTCACCTTAGTTCTCAAGCTGACATCTTTGTTCTTCAACACTTTAAAGAGGTCTTGCTATTGTTAAGAGCCATCAAGTCAGTTCTGACTCATAGCAATCCTGTATAGAGTTTTCAAGGTGCAGCTGGTGAGATTGAATCACGGACCTTGCGGTTCTAACTGACATTGCGGTCCAGTGCTTATCCTCCAGCACCACACCAGGACTCCTGAGTAGGTTGTTGTTGTTGTTGTTAGGTGCCATCGAGTTGGTACTGTCCCATAGTGACATTATGCACAGCAGAGCAAGACACTGCCCGGTCCTGGGCCAACCTCACTACTGTTGCCACACTGATGAAAGAAAGAGTTATGATCTGACTGGTTTTAGGTTGTTGCTGGTTTTAGGAGTCACTGAGTCACTTCAGACTCATAGTTTACCCTACAGCCAACAGGGTCCTGTACCGGTCTCACAATGTTGTTTGAGTGTGTTGTTGCTGCAACTGTGTCAGACTGTCCCGTTGAGAGACTTCTGATTTTATGCTAACGCACTATTTTATCAAGCATGGTGTCCTCCTCCAGGGATTGGTCCCTCCTGATCACATGGCCAAAGTACAGGAGACCAAGTCTGGCCATCCTGGTTTCCGAGGAGCACTCTGGCTGTACTCCTTCCAACACAAATCTGCTTCAAGTGCAAGGTTGTGTTATCTACACATGTGGCTGTTAAGTGCTGTAGGGTCCATACCGACTAACAGCAACCCTGTGTAGGGTTTCCGAGGAGCGGCTGGTGACCTTTTGGTTCCAAGTGACCCTGCAGTCCAGTGCATTAACCCACAGCATCACACCAGGATTCCTAGCTACACATAGCTGGTTGTTAATGAGTCATCTTCCAACCCCTGTTTAGTATTGTTCATATAATCCAGTTTCTCGGATTCTTTGCTCAGCATACAGATTGAGTGAGTACAGTGAAAGAATACAACCCTGGCGCACACCTTTCCTGATTTTAAACCATGCTGTATCCTCTTGTTCTGTTGGAACGACAGGAGCCTCTTGGTCTGTGTACAGGTTTCTCATGAGCACAATTAAGTGTTCTGGAATTCTCATTCTCCGCAATGTTGTGCATAATTACGATTCACACAGTCAAATGCCTTTGCATAGTTGAAACAATGCAAATAAACATCTCAGTGGGTTGTAAGCTCATCACTGTTGTTGTTAAGTGCTGTCGAGTCGGTTCCGACCCATAACTGTAAATCTTTACAGAGCCTCATCTTTCTCCCGCGGAACACCTGGTAGTTTCGAACTGCTGACCTTGCGGTTCGCAGCCTGATTGATAACCACTACGCTACCAGAGCTCATCTCTAGTTAGGGAAAATTTGAAATCCTGCATTAAGCTGCTCAGTGTAACTACAGCGTGGTGAGGGCAAGGCAGGATTGGGCAGAACTGACTGCCAAGAAAGAGCAAGCGAAGCAATATGTCCATCCCTAGAGACCCCATTAAGGAAAGAAACGGCAGGAATCTTCTTCACACAAACAAGCAGAACCGGTGATGGAGTCCTGGCGTGGTGCTGTAGAGTCAGCACTGGATTGCAAACCACAAAATAGGTGGCTCAAACCCACCAGCTGCACCTAGGAAACTCAGGGGCGCTATGAGTCAGAACCAGCTTAACAACGAGTGATGGATTGCTGAGTGAAGAGACAAGTTGTGGTGAGAATTCATGCTTTCAGTACTTATCCGTGGATGCATTTTCATTCAGGACATCAGTACATGTTCACTCTTTGATATAAGGCTCAGGCCCCCTCTCTGGATTTCCTGGCTTCTTCTTGACTCATACATGATGCCTATCCAACTTCATTGAGAATTTAGAATTTCGATTTGTTTTTTAAACATTTTTAAACTGTTGATAAAAATACAAACAACATTCACTGATTCAGCAGTTTTCAGATGTCCAGCTCAGTGACGTGGCTTTCATTCATCCTGTAGGCAGCTGCCATCCCTGCTTATTGCTAGCCAGTCTTCTGTCTTGCTTTGTTGTTGAACGTAAGAAAAACTCTCAACACTAGTAAGTACGCTGAGTGTGGACCGAGTCACGGTCATTATTTCTTCGCTGAACCAGAGAAGTCAAACTTGTGTTGTTGAGCTGACTCACCAGGAGTTCTGGTAACGTAGGGGTTACGAATCAGGCTGCTAATCTCACGGTCAGCAATTCAAAACTACCAGCCGTTCCGTGGGAGAAAGCTAAGGCTTTCTGCTCCCGTAAAGATTTACAGCCTCAGAAGGCCTATGCAGGGTCGCTATGAGTTGGAACCGACTCCACGGCACACATAACCACCACCATCCCGTTGCTGTGGAGTTGGTTCCGACTCACAGTGACCTTGTAGGGCAGGGGAGGATGGCCCGTGACGGTTCCTGAGGCTGCCACCTTCACAGGAGTTGACGGCCACATATTTGTCCTGAGGAGCGGCTGGTGGGTTTGAATTACCGACCTCCAGGTTAGCAACTGAACACTTAATCACTCTGCCACCAGGGCTCTGAGCTCTAACAAGGGACTCTGTAATCATCATTGGCTGATACTAAGGTCAGTCAAAAAGTATTGCTGCTGAGTTTTCAGTTCGTAGGTTTATTCCAAACAAAACACGTTGAGACATCTCTCTGCGGACAGTGGCTGGCTGCAGACAAGCTCTCTCAGGAATCCACTTGTCTTAGTCTCATTAGGATGCCTTCAAATAAGGTCCAATCAGAACAGTGGCAACTGGGGGGACCTGCTAGGCCAGGTAAATTCAGGCATAGAGGTCAGTTCAGAAGGGTATGGAAAATGGTTTCGGGGCTTTCTAAGTGATGATCTTAATAGATTTTCGTGATGGATGTAGGATGATCGCGGGGCTTATTAGAAAGAAGTTTTAAGAAAATAGAAAACTGCATTGATGAGGAAAAAGCCAGGGAATGTACCCAGGATTGTTTTCCCATCAGAACAATGCACCTGCTCATGATGGAAGGATAGCAAGGGCTGTCTCGTGAGAATTTCCTTGGGAACCCATACCCCATCTACCCTCTAGCCCTGATCAGACGATTTTTGTTCCCCAAACCCAAAGAGCACTGTGAAGGAACACAGTCTGAGTCCCTTGAGATGCCACAACTGCTGTTTTGCCATGGTGTAAATTGAAGAGAACAGGATTCTTCAGGGAAGGGTTGTTGGTGCTAGGTGACATTCAATCAGCTCCAACTCATAGCGACCCTATACATTCCGCGTCCCCTTGTTCTGTTCATACGTCTGCCTTTTGGTCTGTGTCCAGTCTCCTCTCCTCATGAACACAAGCATTCTGGAATACTCATACTTCTCAACGCTGTCCATAGGTCGTCATGAGCCACACAATCAGAAGCCTTTGCGTAGTCAATAAAGCACAGGGAAACATCTTTCTGGTATTCTCTGCTCTCAGCCAAGATCTATCGGACGTCAGCAGTGATCACCCCTCGTTCCACTTCCACTTCTGAATCCAGCTTGAACCTTTGGCAGTTCCCTGTCAATGTACTGTTGCACCTGTCTTTGAATTATCTTGAGCAAAATTTTACTTGCATGGGATATTAACAGTATTGTCTGCTGATTTCTGCATTCTGTTAGGTCATCTCTCTTTGGAATGGGAACAAATATGGATCTCTTCCAGTCACCTGGCCAGGTGGCTGTCTTCCAAATTTTTTGGCCTAGCTGAGTGAGTGCGTCCAGTACTGCCTCAGTTTGGTGAAAGATTTCAGTATGTAGTCCATCAATTCCCGGAGCCTTGGTCTTTGCCAATGCCTTCAGTGCACCTTGGACTTCTTCCTTCAGTATCATTGGCTCTTGATCATGTGCTACCTCTTAAAATGATTGGACATCAACCATTTCTTTTTGGTACAGTGACTGTGTGTTCCTTCTATCTTCTTTTGATGCTTTCTGCATCATTCAGTATTGTGCCCGTAGAAACCGCCATTATTTCAAGTCAGCGCTTGAATTATTTCTTCTATTCTTTCAACTTGAGAAATGCTGAGTGAGTTTTTCCCTTTTGGGTGTTGAATGTCCATGTCTTTGCACGTTGCATTATAACCATTTGTCTTCTTGAGCTGCCATTTGAAACTATCTGTTCAGCTCTTTTTTGCCTCCTCATTTCTTCCATTTGCTTTAGCATCTCTGCACTGGAGAGAAACTTTCAGAGTCTCTTCTGATGTCCATTTTGGTGTTTTCCTTCTTTCTTGTCTTTTTAATGACCTTTTGCTTTCTTCCTGTATGATGGTCTTGATGTCATTCCAAAATGCTTCTGGTCTTTGGTTATTAGTGTTGAATGCATTAAATCTGTTCTTGAGACGAAATCGTCGTAATTCGGATAGAATACGTTCAAGGTCATACTTTGGCTTCTATGAGCTTGTTTTCATTTTCTTCAGCTTCTGTCAGAATTTGTAGAAGAACAATTGATGGTCTGTTCCACAGGTTGCCCTGGTCTTGTTCTGACTGATGATAGTTCTGACTTTTCCATCGTCTCTTCCCCAGATATAGTCAGTTTCATTTCTGTGTAGCCATCAGGTGGGATCCACCTGTATAGTCATCTTTTATGTTGTTACAGAAGGTCTTTGCAATGAAGAAGTCATTGGTCTTCTCAAATTCTATCATACAATCTCCATCATCATTTCTTTCACCAAGGTCATATTGTCCAACTACTGATCCTTCCTCTCTGTTTCTAACCTTTGCATTCCAATCACCAGTAATGATCAATACATCTTGATTGTATGTTTGATCAATTTCAGACTGAAGAAGTTGGTAGAATTCTTCAATTTCATCCTCACTGGCTTTAGTGGTTGGCACGTAAATTTGAATAATCGTGGTATTAACTGGGCTTCCTTGTAGACATATGGATGTTATCCTATCACAGACAGCGTTATATTTCAAGATAGATTCTTGAGACGTTCTTTTTAATGTTGAATGTCACACCATTCCTCTTCAATTTGTCATTCCCGACATAGTAAACCATATGATGGTCAGATTCAAAATGACCAATACTAAGTCCATTTGAGCTTGGTAATGTCTAGAATATTGGTCTTTATGTGTTCCATTTCATTTTTGACAACTTCCGTTTTCCTAGAGTCATACTTTGTACATTCCACGAATTATGAATGGATGTTTACAGCTCGTTTCGCCTTAGTTTGAGTTGTGCCCCATCAGCAAATGAAGGTCCTGCAGGCTTTACTCCATTCGTGTCATCATGATCAACTCTACCTTGAGGAGGCAGCTCTTCCCCAGTCATATTTTGAGTGCCTTTCCAATGTGTGGGGCTCATCTTACGGCACTCTATCTGACAGTATTCTGGTACGTTTCAGTACGTGTCAATGCTCAGTATGTTGGTGCTATCTGACAGTGTGCTACTGCTATTCATAAGGTTTTCAGAGGCTAAACATTCGGAAGTGGTCTGTTTCTCCTTCTTCCTAGTCTGTCAGCTCAGGTGAATCCTGTCTACTGTGGGCAACCCTGCTGGTATTTAAAATACCGGTGGCATAACTTCCAGAATCACAGCAACCCACAAGCCACCACAGTACGGCACACTGGCAGCTGAGTGGTGGCCTGCGTCACTACATACGTACATACTGCTGCATTCTCAGCTGTGACCAATCACCTCACTTGTCCTCACCCTGCAGAGATCGGTGACTGTATTGCTACTTTGTTTCCCAGCGACAAACCGATGTGACACTTTACAGACATGGGTAATAAAAAAGGGAATTGGTCCCTGAAATGGAGAGTGCAGCATAAAAACAGCAATGACACCTCACGTGACACTAACGGGGATGGGAGATAGATTGGCACATGGCTGCAGCGCGTTGAGGCTAGATTCCAAAGATCCAAGCCTGAAGGAAGCTAGGATGAATCGTGTCCAAAACAGTTCAATGAGTTTTTTAAGAAAAAAGCAAAAAACAGTAAAGTCACGTCATCCTCTCTTAGTTTAAACAGCACCAGTGGGGATAGAAAGCCACTTGATGGTTGAAATAGAATGTTGGCTTCTACTTTGGATTAAAGACTGCTAAGTTCTGGCGAGTCAGTTCCAACTCACAGCGACCCTGTAAAGGGTTTCCAAATGAGTGGCTGGTGGGTTTCAATTGCCAGCCTCTTGGTTAGCAGTCCAGTGCTTATCTTCAGTACCACATCAGGACTCAATGACCAGAGTTTTTTTAAAAAAGAAAAAAATGCCATTCCTTTTGGCAGGCATTCAGGCCAACTTAGTGGCCACACTGAAAGACAGTAGTAATTACAAAGCGACAGAAAGAGGCCTTCCACAGGCTGCGAAAACTGATTTCATCAAAATTGGTGTGGATTAATTCATGCTGGAATAAATAAGGGGGCTGCTGTGAAAAAGAAAAAGCTCGTCTTCAGATTCCAAGTAAGAGCGTGGCCGAAGGTCCTGGTAACCCTCTCACATCTGATGGGGACGAGATGAATGTTTCTTGAGGGGTTGAAGTCGTTAAAAACAGAAATTGTGATGTTGGGCTCTGTAGTATACACCACAGTAAATGCTAAGGTCTGTGGGGCCAGATTTCCAGAGTTCAAATCTGGGCTCTGCTACTTAACTTGTGTGATTTGAAGCCCCATGCTTCCTCCCTCTGTGCCTTGGTTTCCTCATCTGTAAAGTCAGGGTAATAGTAATCTCTCCTTGTTTGGATATTTGTGGTAATTAAACAAGTAAAGCGGCACAGCCGGCATTGAATCACTGCTGACTTCTGGCAACCTCGTGTCTGTCAGAGGAGAGCTGTGCCCCGTGGGTTTTTCAGTCGATGAATTTTCAGAAGTAGGTTGCCAGGTCTTTCTTTTGTGGTGCCTCCAGGAAGACTTGAACAGGCACCTGTTAACGGTTTGCACCACCAGGGACTCTGATTCAACAAGTAAACATATGCAAAGCTCTCCGGTCCTAGCCCCATGGTATGTAATACGTAATCACGGTTTACTATTGTTGTTTTTTAGTGACCGTCGAAATAGTAGACGTATTAACGATGCGTAGTAGCTTAGATTTCCATCCTGCATTATAGTTGTTCAGGGCTGTCAAGTTGTCCCTGACTCATAGTGACCCTGTACACGGTTTCTAAGGAGCAGCTGGTGAGTTTGAACTGCTGACCTTGTGGTTCACAGTCTGATCCTACAGCGCCACACTAGAACTTCAGTATTAGATGGTCTCAAACTGCTTTGCGTCTGGATTAATGTTGTGTCGTTATTGGTCATTCTCTGTCTCTGCCTCCCATAGAATAAAGCCGTCCACTCTAACCAGCCTGTCCTGTCATGTCAGTGTCCTGGGAGGATGGCTGCCCTGCTGTGGTGGCAGCTCACCCCAGATGACTGGTGTCCCTGTTCTCTAAAGCCACTGTAACAGAAATCTTCAACAAAGAGAAGTCTT
The DNA here is from genome assembly GCF_000296735.1 of Chrysochloris asiatica. NCBI lineage: Eukaryota > Metazoa > Chordata > Mammalia > Afrosoricida > Chrysochloridae > Chrysochloris > Chrysochloris asiatica. Next base: position 7,626,199 of record NW_006408574.1, read on the forward strand.
AGTCATTCACAGTGTATGAATTCAGAAGTGTCAAATTCAGCATGCCAACCGTACGAGAAGGCTTTCTGTCTTTGCTCTGGAGAACGGTCCTCGTCGCCTTTCAGCATCTGGAGACCCAGTTTTCTTCAGCAATCTCCCTGTACCTTAGCCTCAGTCTTCCCCTGAATCTTGGAGTGTTACAGAACAGGGACTCGTCCAAAAGACCCACTCCATTCCCGAGCCTCTTTCTTGGTGGTTGTAGGCCCCTCCGCCCTGTGTTTACTAACTTAATCTCATTGTTATCTCAAGAAATTGATTGAATATATGACCTATTCTTGTAGATTGCATCTGGCTTCATTAACATCAAGGAAATGAGGATTTTGGGTGCACGTAGGGTAATTATAAGAAGCCTCAGTAGTGTAGTAAGTTACAAGTTGGGCTGCTGAGCACAAGGTCAGCAGTTTGAATCTACCAACCACTCCATGGGAGAAAGATGAGGCTTTCTGCTCCTGAAAGGATTTACAACCTTGAAAACCCTATACAAGGTCATTATGAGTTAGAACCAACTGGACAGCACACAGCCACCACCACTACCACCAAGATCATTACATCAGATCCGGTCTGGTTACATGATATCACATCATATTCTGGGAGTGTGATTACATTCTATTAGATCTCAGCCCGGAGGATTGTTGTCGGGGTAGGTGGAATCATAGCTTTCCTCCGTACCACAGAATTAAATACCGCGCAGACGTGCACCATCCTCACAGTTAAAGGTATGTTTGAGCTCATTGTGGTTGCCTTTGTGTCAACCCATCTCATCTGGGGTTTTCTTTTCACTGACCCTCCAGGTTCTGGTCCCTCCAGATAACATGTCCAAAGTACAAGAGGTAAAGTCTTGTACTCCTTGCTTGAAAGGAACATTCTGGCTGTACTTCTTCCAAGACAGATTTATTTGTTCTTTTAGTCATGTCATTTTCAATATTCTTCTTCAACACCATAATTCAAATGTATCCGTTCTTTGGTCTCCCTTATTCATTGTCCAACTTTCACATGCATATAAGACTATGGAAAATTCCATGGCTTTGCTCTTTGACACTTGAATGAGGTCTTGTTCAGCAGATTTGCTTAATGTCATTTGATTTCTCGACTGATGCTTCCGTGAGTGTTGATTATGAAGCCAAGTAGAATGAAGTGTTGGACAACTTCAGTCTTTTCTCCCTTTATCATGATGCTAAAGATTCACAGCCTCGGAAACCCTGTACAGGGTCGCTATGAGTCAGAACCGACTCCACGGCACATAACCACCACCACCACCACCATATTGGTCCAGTGATGAGGAATTTTGTTTTCTCTACGTTAATATTTAGTGTATACTGGCCTTCATCAGTATTTCAAGTCCTTTTTGCTTCCAGCAAGTAAGGTTGTATCATCTGCATATAAAGGTCCATCCACGTCATCTCAACTTTGAGGAGGCAGCTTTTCCCCATTCTCATGTTGAGTGCCTTCCAACCTGAGGGGCGCATCTTCTGGCACTGTATCTGAAAATGTTCTGCTGTTTCCATTCATATGGTTCTTAGTGGCTAACCCTTTGAGAAATGGTCTGCTGGTTCTTCTTCCTTGTCTTAGTCTGGAAGCTTCTGTGAAGCCTGTCCACCATGGGTGAACCTGCTGGTATTTAAAATACAGGTGTCATAGCTTCCAGAATCACAGCAACTCACAAGCCCCACAGTAGGACAGACTGGCAGATGAATGGAGGAGCAGTTACTACGTCTTACTGCCCAGCTGCTGAGATCCAGACCAAGCTACGTTGGTTGACACTAAGTCCTGACCATCACACCAGCTTCATTCTTGTCTGCCATATCCTCATGTAATCGAGAATTTCTGGAGCCAGAGAGGCTGGTGAACCCATAAAACTGCTGCCCTCCGGTCATCTTTAAACCTTAAACCATAAATACCCCCATGAAATCTTCTTTAAACCAAGCAATGTTGCTGTTGTTTAGTGCTGTCGAATCGGTTCCAACTCATAGTGACCCTTTAGAGTGTGTCCGAGGAGCAGCTGGTGGGTTAGAACTTCTGACCTTGTGGTTCACAGTCCAGTGTTGATTCTCAGCGCCACACCAGAAGTTCAAACCAAGCAACAGTTCAGCTCAACTGATGAAGAATGTCTGCCTTGAGCCTTGTGCTCTTTTGAGAACTCTCTAGAAGGGATCAACTTGACAACAGCAATTTGAAAAGTTAAATGGGAACCTTAGGGGCAGTGAGTTTATGTTCATTGGGGAGGAACCATTTGGAAAAGGAAGATTATTGCACAATCTTACAGAACGTAAACAGTGTCGCTGAATTCTGTGTTTAGAAGCTATTGAACTTACTGAGATACTATATATATATATATATATATATAGAAGGGTAGTTGAAGAAAACCATTAATTTGGGTCTGACTTCACACTCATGAAGTGCCTTCAATTTGCGATTTTTTCCATTATCTCCAATCTAGGCTGTATTTTACCTGTCTGTCCTGAGAGCAGGACATTATTCTCTGGAAGTACTGAAATAACACCACGACCTAATGTCCTCTTCTGGTGGCCCTTCCCTTCCAGTAGACTGAGAACCTCAAAACACAGAGTGTCCAAGCCTAGCTGGGAACACCTGCTCTGACACTCAGTGGGCGGGGGTCCTGGCAGTGTGAGGGGACACTGCAGTCACTGGATAAATTGTCCCCGGGTCAGAAAGCGGGCCTGTAGTTCTTTTTCTCTACTGTTTGGCGAAGTCTCTTGTATATAGGCTCACACATTCCCTCGGGTTCTTTAACTCGTTCTGCCCAGTGGACCCTGGCTGGCTCAAGGGTTTCCAAGGCTGTTAACTATCCAGAAGGAGCTTGGTGGTCTAGTGGGTTAAACATTGGGCTGCTGCTAACTACTAGGTTAAGGGTTCAAACCCACCAGATGCTCCAAGGGAGGAGGCAGTCTGCTCCTGAAAGATTTAGTCTTAGAAACCCGATGGGGCATTTCTACTCTGTGCATTGGAGCCGTTATGAGTCAGAATCGATTTGGTGGCACTGGGTGAGTTCTGATCCTTACAGAAGCAGACTGCCACTTCTTTCTCCACAGAGCGACAGGTGGGTTCGAACCACTGACCTTTGGGTTAACAGCCGATGGAGTGCTTTAACTCCTGCCATAACAGAACTCCCCAAGTTCACCCCATCTAGCTCCTCAGAACAAAGGTATCAGATTATTAGGTGTGTGATTTGGTGGGGGCTGCAGTGCCTGGGGTGGGGGCTAACCTTCCAGTCAATCTCAGAATCACTGTGAGTGTAATATTGCGCTGCAGGTACCTGTGGGATCTTAGCTGAAAAGATCCTTGTGTGTGGAGTCATTTCCGACTCTGGGCAACCCCACGTGTGTCCGAGGAGAACTATGCTCCGTGGGGTTTTCAGTGACTGACTTTTCAGATCTAGATCACCAGGTCTTTGTTCTGAGGTACATCTCAGTGGCCATAAACCTCCAAACTTTATTTAGAAACCATTCGTACCCTCCAAGGACTGCTCTTGGTGATACCGTGGCTGAAACCATTTTTATATTTCAAATCTGTAGATAAACTCTTTGTCCTGAATCGGTAGCTCACCTACCTTCATTGTCTCTTGTTATTAGCTCCCTGCCGCCCCTCACTCAGCTTCTGTGTGCCACAGAGGGGATTTTGCAAAGTCATCTAAGACTATTCGGCACAAACTGGAAAAAGCTTACCTTCCCAGAATTTTAGTTACGACAACGTTCACTTGGCTCTCCGCCTGTGTGGCCAGCATTGTCCCTGGTGGTGCACACAGTTAAGCGCTCCGTTGGTCACTGAAATCAGTTGGTGGGTCGAGTGCATCCAGAGGTACCTCGAAAGAAAGGTCTGGCAATCCACTTTTGAAAAGCAGGCCGTCGAGAACACTGTGGAGCACAGTGTGACTCGGGTCACCGTGCGTCTGAATCAATGCACAACGACATCTGGGATGTGTTTGTGTGTGTGTGGTTGTTAGCATTGTGTAGTTGAGTACCCAACTCAAAAAGAGCTGGGAGTGGCATTCAAGTGTCCCCAGTCAAAAGAGTGAAATAAGAACCAAGAGTTTGTTGAGTCAACACACCATTGGTTTATTACACCACGGTGGGGAGGAAGATGATGCGCTATGGAAGCCCGGGTGTGGTGCTGTGGGTTAATGCGCTAGACTGCAAGGTCAGCTGGAACAGTATGATCGATGGTTCAAACTCACCAGCCGCTCCTCAGAAACCCTATGCAGGGTCTCTATGGGTCAGAACCAACTTGATGGCACTTAACAACAACAATAACAAAATATATACATACCCACGTCCTTAGTCTACAAATCATCTCTTCCAAGTTTCTGACACATCCAGTACCAGAATCATCATCTTTGGGAATATGTATGCTATATACAAAGGTTTTCATACATCGTAGATGTTCCCTTCACCTCATTTGAATGACTTGTTGTTAAGCGCCCAAGAGTCAATGACTCATACAGACCCTGTGGAAGGGTTCTGAGAAGTCAGCTGGTGGGTTTGAACTGCTGACCCTGTGGTTCGCAGTCCAGTGCTGATCCTCCAGCACCAAGGGGGATTTCTGATCATTGACCAAGACATGCCAGAGCGTGCTACTTGTTGAAATAGTAACAGGCTCGAGTTTCAAAAAAAAGCAAGATTTCATTATAACTGTGTACTATGGGTTTAGCTGTTGGGAGCATGTACAGGCCTGCAGTTTTTCTGGCGTTTCTCTCCATAATATTTAGGGAATCTGAGGATATGTGTGTTTTTAAGAGGTGGTTTTGGGGAGCAAAAGAATAGAAAACTCATCCTTGCTCTAAGTTCTAAGTCCAAAGTGCTGTATCCAAAAGTATTGCAGTTTTCATGAGTCTTTGAGAAAGAGTGCCGCATTCAAGTTTTTGTTGTTAAAAGTATTCCTGATGTAATGCGGTAGGAGAAGCACTCAACCCTGAGGTCAGCTTAAACTACAAGGTTGGCGTTTCAAACTCACCAGCGGCTCCTGGGAAACCCTATACAAGGCCACTCTGAGTTAACAACATCCTTAAGAAAAGTTCTCCTAGGCAGAATTTCATTTGAGCCTCCATGTTATTTGCTGCTGCCGCTGTCGGGGAACTCATTTATTTTATCAGCTTCTTCCAGAGACTTTTGGGGGTGGTGGTCAGTCAGGGTCAGCTGCAGTGATGTTTAATCAGTTGCTATGAAATCAAGTCTGGTGATTCAGTACTGTAATGTAATCTCCACCCCAGACCAGCAGCATCTAGGGCCCTCTTCTGGAATCCCAGTATGGCCCCTAAAGGACCACTGCTGGCCGGGGGGGGGGGGGTTGTGGAGAGAGAATGAGTCTTATCTATGAGTAGAAACATGATCGCACACATCAAGAGTATGAAATACTAAGTTTGCCCTTTTATATCCAAGGCACTTCCCATGTGATGTGTACATGGTTTGCCATTGGAATCTCTCCTTTAGAATGTCCTTAAAATGGTGTGTTCCAGGGCATGGGAGGGCCAGGACACACCACGTGTGGGCTTCAGGGATTCTCGGTGACAAAAGGCAAGCCACAGTGTGCTGTACTCTGGCATTAGCAGGTGGCATTTTGTTTGCGGGTCTCTGTGGCTGATGCAGAGTCAGGGGTCCCTTCTGCTGTGTACCTCATTACCCATTTGTGAAGAACAAGGACCATGCTAACGTTCTGGACCTTGTGGGTTTGGGGAAAGGATTTAGCGTGTGTCACGGTGAAGTGAGAAGGGGTGGCATTGGCCCCGTGTGTGTTCCAATCCTCAGGGTTTGCCATGTGCTCTGAAAAGCGTCCCTTCTGAACAGTGGGCTCCTGCGTTTTGTTTCCAGAATGTAGACAATGCCTTCTTAAGAATTCACAGACAAGGGGGGCAGCCCTTTATGTATGTTGTCCTTGTGCTGGGCGTTGTGAACATGGATTCTTTCAAGGAAAAAAAAAAAGAAAGAGAGAGGGAAAAATATATATATTGCCATCCAGCGGAGAAAAGGATAACTCCCGCTTCATTCAGGAAAAATGCAAGCTGAAATATGCTTAACTCTTTGAACTTGGCTGAGGATTTGATTGTCATCTGGGGCTTTCTCCAGGCATCCAGAGACAGACGGGGGCTATGTGCCTTTAAAGGGAAGGGGGTAGCTCTGTAAACTTCCCTCCAGTTGTGCCTCACCAGGTTTTCTGTTGTTGTTGTTTCGGGGTTGTTTTTTTTTTGTTCCCCTTCGGTAGGACAGGAAAGTGTTAATTTCTTATTTGTACACTTTTTTTCCCCCGACTTCCTTCCTATTCACTTCATTAAATCTCGAGGCAGTTCGGCATGGGAGCCGTCTGTATGTTGAATTAGGGCTGCACTTTTACGCATCACGTCACGAGTCGGAAAACGGGGGGTTTGCTTCAGTGACTTATTTCAATATTGTGCTGGTAAAAGGTTTGGAAGGGAGTTCTTTTTTTCCGGGGGGGGTAGGACTTTAGCGTTGTGTAGCAAGTTTTTTTTGATCATTTAAAAAATGTTATTCCTCCCTCCCCAACCCCCTTCACCCTAGCACTCAACTTGAATCAGTTGGAGGGGGAAAAAGATTTAAAAAAAAAAAAAAGAAAAGAAAGAAAGAAAAGAGGAGTTTAAAATCTCCCTGAATAATTTTACATACATGCAGCAGGCATAAGGGTCCTCTACTCTTTTAAGTCTGAGAAGCATTGAGCAATCTTTCCTGGAGTGATTTCCATTAGAAAAGAATGGGACATCCGAGGGCAGGGAGGTCTTCTTGGGGATGGCTTTGGGGTTCAGGAGGGAGGAAGGTGTTTTGTGGCGCTCTGCCTAAAGTTAGAATGGGCCACGTTCCGGGTGTCTTCTTGTCCTTCCAAGCCTGAATTTAATAAGACCCTGCACCCTTGCACGTAGTAGCCATTGTAATAAAATTCAGCCCCTGATGCTGTTGATTATTTCGCTTTGCTTTTAAGCTACTACTCCCCAGATTTCGAGATTGAAAAGTCCAAATATCAAAAGCTCAGGCTTTGATTTTTTTTTAATTCTCCTTTTGGCAAAATTGGGGGTGTGTGTGAGTGAGTAGAATTACCCCTTTTTTCACAACTCCACACACACTCCCCACCCCCTTCATTTATCCCACTGAAAACAGAACAACAATGAACATTTTTTTACAGCATGAAAACTGAAAGTGAAGCGTCACAGTTGTTCCGGGATTTTCTTTAAAGAGAAAGAACAGCATACAGATGGAATTCAAAATTCCTGAACCTCTTCAGTCCATGGCTCTTTTATTTACATGGAAAGAAGAGGAGGGGGAAAAAAATTGCCTTTTATTTTGAAAAAACATTTTAGACTGCTCTCGGCCAAGCCAGTCTGCGTTTCAGAAGGCAGGAAAATGAGGTTTAAAATACCAATATCAAAAAACTGCATACCTTGTTTTTAATTATTTTTTTTAAATAAATTTGAATGTTAATTGGTGTTCTTATAGGCTTAATGATTTAGAAGACCAGCCTGACTCAGAAACCACCTGAGCTTTGAAAAAAAAAAAAGGGGGGGGGGGAGAAAAAAAAAAGTCTTAAATCTGCTCCTTGGAATAATAAGGGGGGAAAATATGATAAGTAGTTGTCAATATTAAAACAGGCTGGAGGAGGGAGGCTTTGGGCCTTGTAGTAGGAGAATGAAACAGCAGATCTGAGTCTCCACAATCCTTGCAGTATTAAATTTTCAGTAAAATAAAATTACTTGTATATGAAAACATAGCCTTTCCCCAGTTCTCTGTTTTTTTTTTCTGATCAGCTGATGAAGAGACTAGCAGCCCGCTGCTTTGCTGGCTTGTTAATTTTATCCCCACTAACTGTGATTTCCGATAGCAGCCGGCCTGCTGATAGTGGCAAGGTAAATACCCTTTGTCGTTTGGGTCTTGAAGATTCAGTGGAAGTACATCTCAGGCATGTGTAGGTGTGTAACACGTCAAAAGTCGGTGCTCCGCCGGGGTTCCGTGTGCGGCCGGGTGCTGGAGGAACCAGCCAGCCTATTAACTGTTGACAGTCTTGCATGCTGTATTTATTATTAGCATGTTCAGCCTCCAAGATTGGCGGGGAT
>NW_006408574.1:7634405-7650963 GCF_000296735.1 Chrysochloris asiatica
GAACATTGCTTTTCTCTCATCTTTGCTTAGCTGCAGTGGGTTGAGCCGGTGGGGGTGGGGAGAAAAGGTATCCTGCTTTTAGGCAAATGAATATTAATAAAATAATGTGGCTTTTCTTTTTTTTTGCATTTTGCATTTTTCCTTTTTTTTTTTTTTAATCCCACCCCCCACCCCATCCCCAACTCTTCAGATCTCTCTCCTCCTTCATAGTATCTCTCTGAACATTGGGATGGGATGGAAATTGTCTTTTGATTATTAAGGCCTGTCCCTGAGGATGCGGCGTACGTTCATGTTGCTCTCTGGATTTGCACGTTGGAGGATGCTTAGAAACATTTTTTTTTTTTTTTTTTAAACCCCACTGGCATTTTTAACACGCCAAGTTGGCGTGTGTTCGGCACCAGGTTTTCGGCACCTACCCTTTGCTTTTTCAGAAGGCGTTATACACAAATTATGTCTGAGCAATCTCTTATATTGATTGTTATACTCACATGATCATAAATATTAGCCATGTTTGGTGCTGTGGAGAAATGAAGGTAAATTACCTATGATTAGAATGCTTTCAGCTCCAAGGATGGATTGATTAGTATTTGCATACTGAAGGCAATATTGAGAAACTGGGGAGCAAATTACAGCATCTGTTATTGGCTGGGGAGAAATCTTAAAATATAATGGAAAGATTCTTTTTTTTCTTTTTTTCCTTAAATTTCTTTTCCATGGTCACAGATTCTTTATGTTTGGATTTTTGACATTTTTTTCCCCCTTTCCTTTTTCTGAAGTTTTGAGAGGTACCAGGGCAGGGGGGGAGGGGGGAGCTGAAACTTCTGAGTCTGTCGCATGGACCTTGTAGTCTTCTGTAAACAGGTTCTTTTTCTACCTGGCTGTTTTTATAGCTATTTTATTATCTCCCTGCATTAGTGCTGCTGAGCTCTGTCTGGTTTAAAGCAAGCGTTTGCAGGTAATTGGAACAAAAAAAAAAACAAAAAAACAAAAAACAAATGTGTTTGTTGTTTGTGTATGTGTGTTTTTTATCAGGTTGAAATGCTGCGTTTACCAAGGACTATAGCTTTGTATTATTTCCCTGTTTTGTTTCCGAATTGCTATATTAAAAAGGAAATCTAGATGGCATTATGATTTACATTGTGAATCATAAATACATTAAGTCAAACCTCAAGGAAGAAAGAAAAGGTTGAAGTTATAATTGTAGGAATCTATTCTTAGGGAAATATTTTATTTCTTCACCTACTCCTCTTCTCCCCTCCTTATTTATTTTCCCTTATTATTTACCTTTCTCTCCACTCTTCCATGAGTGAAATAATCAAGGTCTTTTTCTTCCTGTTGAGCCAAAATTCATTTTGATTCGGTTATTTTCAAACACTTGAATGTATAGCTCTCTGAGTAGGTTTCGTATTTTTCCTTACTGTGAATGTTTCAGGCCTTCCAAGATATTTTGCTGATTTAAAAAAAAAAAAGAAAAACTACCCACAGACTTTTCCTATTCAGTACGGTGGCCTTCTCCGTTTTTTGTTGCGTTTTGTTCTTTTTCCCCCTTCTCAGTCCACTGATGACTGTCAAGTTTTCGTTTGGGAAATGTTTTTTGCTCGTTTCATTTTATCCAATGTATTCACGCTATATTTTTATTCTTTTTAATTGTGTCTTGGTGATCTATTTATTCTTGTCCTGAAATTTGCCCCCCTTGGTTTTCACTTGAACAGGCCATTGAAGACGGCAATTTGGAAGAAATGGAAGAGGAAGTGCGGCTGAAGAAGCGAAAAAGACGAAGAAATGTGGATAAGGATCCCGTGAAAGAAGATGTGGAGAAAGCTAAGAAGAGGAGAGGTCGCCCACCAGCCGAGAAACTGTCACCCAACCCCCCCAAACTGACCAAACAGATGAACGCAATCATTGATACTGTGATCAACTACAAAGACAGGTGAGTTGATTCATTCCTTCGCCTGATTCTTTCCTTGTGGCCTGGCCCGTGGCGTAAGTCGAGTACCCAAGGAGCAAGACTGATTCAGCTGGGTTGTAAGATTCGTCCACTTTGTGATTCTTGAATCTCTGAGAGATAAAGGCATTTATATATATATATATATATATATATATATATATATATATATATACACACACACACACACACACACACTTTGTGAAGCCTCCTCCTATTTGGAAGTGAGGGCTTAGCTTACACATTAATTAAAAAAAAAAAATCTAAACTAGAAAAGAATTGTTAAGGACTCTTAACTACCATCATTTCTGTAGAAGGAATTGGGATAGAGTCCTTCTATTTATTTATTTATTCTAGTTGAGCTGTTGGAGAAGCAAGAGCCCTAATATAATTAAAGTTCACATGAGGGGGCTGCAAAGAGTAGAAGAAATAGAATCATCTTCTCATTGAATTTTTGCCACGCAGTTTTTTGAAGACCCCTCATGTTTCACCGGAAGACTTTTTAAAACTGAACAGATTATCCATTGAAACTAAGAACCTATTTCTTCCCTACACATAGGAGTTTCTCAACACCGTCTGGGCCATCTTCTCCCCTTTAAAACTTCTGTATGACTTGATAGTTCCACAGATTTACGTCTTTGTCATTGAGCCCTGGTGGCACAGGGGTTAAGCACTTGGCTGTTACCTATAAGTTTGGAGGTTTGAGTCCACTTAGTGGCTCCATGGAAGAAAGACCTAGAGATCTTCTCCCATAAATATAACAGTCTAGAAAACTCCGTGACATGAGGTGACCATGAGTTATGATACTTACTAATGACCTTTTCCTCACACACCGTTTGGATGTGAGATCTGAGAAGGGCTGTGCTATACTTGGCTCCTGAGACCATTTCAAACCATGAACCATGCTTTGAAAAACCAGAGCAAAGACAGGGCGCTGGTCAAGCCCATGCAGTAAATAAAACCAGCTACATTTTGGCTTGTTGATTAGGTTTCCAATCTTGACAGTAGCTTTCCTTTCAAGATAACCACCTGTTTCAGTTGAAAGAAAAAAAAAGATGGACAGGAAGCCTGTTTCTATATGTTATTTCTTTAAATCATGAAATGACATTTCTCAGTGTCTCGTAACCGAAAACGTTGGGCGCTGACTAGAACTGTGGGTACGTGCCCTTGAGTGTTTAGCACAAATACCATGTGACTTCAGTCTTCCATTGTGGCTTTAGTCTAGGTCTCATACCTGAAAGGAAAGCTCTTTGTTCTATAGTCAGAGAGTGTTGTGGTGAGCAATAAACTGTCCACTGTGGGGTTTTGTTAGCCGAGAAACCTGTATTGTCTGTAAGAACTTAGCAGACATGCTAAAACAGGGGCTGGGGGTGGGTAGGAGGAGTTGTATATATGGATTGGTTAAGATCCTTGCCCCAAAGTCCCACCAGATTGTTCTCCCCCTTTTGACAAAGTGCCTTCACCATTAGACTCTGAAGTGTCCTCCCAGGGCGGCCCCAGGATATTGAGTTTGGATTCCTTCTTGATTGATACAGGAAGGAGAATTCTACAAGTCCATTCTTGGCCCAGAGTGAGCATGAAACACCCCTATAAACTAGGAATCCCTAAGGCTGGGTCAGGTTGCTCCCCAACCCCTGCTGGCAGGCAGGAGCAGTGTCCAGGAAGTTCCAGAAATTGAACGGTTAGCACCTTATTTGGTCAGCCCCAACATCCTGTGACCTCGAAGGTCCTCGGGAGAGGGACACAGCTGCTTCTCAGACCAGGTGCACACTGACAATCCGACGGGCGTTTTGCTTGTGATGTGGGCTCCGTGTCAGTACAGAGCTGTGGGAAGAAAGGCCTAGGAAGTAGTGGGGGGTAAAAACCAGACTTGTGTCCCAGGGTGGTGGGCATCAATGGTCCCAGTGGTGTATGAGGAATCGCCCACTAGCAGGCCACAGATTGTCCACGGAATGTTTTCTTTGGTGCTGTGGTGCTTTAAAAAAAAAAGAGAGAGAAAGAGAACACAGAGAGTTGAGAGATTTCTTGTCCACCTCTGAAATGTTTTTTGTTTTATTTTCTCCTTGGAAATAAAACTAAAAATCTGGCAGCAGCACCCTGAAAACAGTTGGGGCTGAGGAGGGGGCCACCCCATTTCTATGGGCTGTCTGTCTTGCTCTCGGTCCTCACAGTCCACCTCTCAGGATTGTTTCGCCACATGTGACGACCTTATGCCATCTATCACCAGGCCTTTTCTTGTCACCTGTTCTACGTCACTCACATGACATCACCTGTGGCCCTTGGCGTTTTTGTTCTCCACTTCCTGGTATACATGGCTCTCCGCTAGCTCATTTCCTCAAAATCATCCAGAGATGTAAAGTAGCGTGAGGTTACATCTGCTAGTCAGTGGTGTGGAGTTTATAAGTCCCTGGCTGCCAACTGAAAGGTCAGCGGTCCAAAGCTACCAGCGGTTCTGTAGACGGACGACCCAGGGATCTTCTTCTGTAAAGATGACCACCTAGGAACCGTTGTAGGGAGTTCTGTTATCATATACAGTCACTGTGAGTTGGACTCATAGACCACCCACCACCACACCATGGCCTTTCCCTGACTCTGTCTGCATTTCAATCTCTTTACTGATCCCATGGGTTGTGAGAAGGATTCCACAAGCTCATACAACCCAAGTTCTTAGTTAATTACTAGGAACCGCACACCCTCTGTGGCTAACCAGGTGGGCGTGTAGATCGCAGACCACCTTAAAGAAAATATGCTATTGGTTTCCAGTGTTTTCTTCCCCAAACCAGAAAAGCTCTCTTTCTCCGGGCCACCTTAATTGAGCTTGTCTTCAGCTGTACTGTAAGGAAAAATCTCTAAATACTTGAGTTTGCCGGTAAGGAGTTACTTGTTCCCGCCCATTTTTCCAGATTCTGCGGATTTCATTTTGCTTTATGGCACTGTGAGCTAAGCATTGGACTGCTCACCATAAGGTTGGTGGTTTAAACCCAGCAGCTGCTGCTCCAGTAGAATGAGGCTTTCTGCTCCAGTAAAGATTTACATCCCAGAAGCTCTATACAGGGTCACGACAAGTGGGAAGAGGCTGTGGAGGTTTCCTTGAAAAGTATCCAATAAAGTCAGCCCACCCACTACTTTGCCCACCCCTACCCCCAACTGCATGCTGCATGTGCAACTTATCGTAGTAAGTCATCCTTAGGAAAAGAATGTTTTTATAGTTTATGTTTCTCTTAGAGCACCGAAAGGAGGTTCCCGAATTAGGAAGACCTTAATTGACTACAATGTCATACTTTTGGTTTGTTTTAGAAAGAGGGAAAAACAAAAACAAAAAAAAACTACTGAGAGAAGTCCATCTTCCTGCACTGAGATTTTTCTTGCGCCATTTAAGACAGTTGCTAATTGGGTAACTCAGCTTACCTGTGAAAGAGCTACCTACCACCTGTGCTAGCCCCGCCCATCCATCCCAGGGCTCCGACAGGTAGCTTTGCAGTGGATTAAATAAGAACTGCCATCTATATTTAACTGGTATATAAGAAGAATTAATTAGCTCTCATGAGATAGGCTTTTTTTTTTTTTTTTAAGTTCTTGCATGGTTTCAGGACAGATGCATCTTTGTATTTTTATGAAGAGCTAGGCTAATTTCAGCATCTAGTCATTGCTTCTGTGTTTGGAGCAAGGTCTTGTTTTTCTAAAAGGGAGGATACTTTTAAAAGCATGACCCCAAAGAGCCAGTAATTTTGTGTGATTCATAAGTGTAAAATCATCCGGCTCTCAGAGTTAGTGCCTGTGGTAACTGGTTCCCATCATTTTCTTTTCCTTAAGAGGGGAAACTTCTCCTGACTAGTACTAGAAGGCTTTATTTTGACTTACGAAAGCAAACTTTGTGTTCTGTTTATTTAGAAGAATCTTACTATCAATTTGTATAGTATCTTACTTGAGGCGCTCTCTCTCTCTCTCTCTCTCTCTCTCTCTCTCTCTCTCTCTCTCTCTCTTTTTTATGTTATAACATGGGACGCTGGGATTTTGAAAAGAGAGAGCTCCGTGCTCATTTACATGTGTGCCCCAGAGTTTAAGATGAGGATGAGATATAAACCAAGATGGTCAAGAGCACATTCTAGTGGCACGCTGCCAAGTCTGGAGAAATGCTTCACTGTTAAAACATAGATAAATCAGAGAGTTCCTTGAGGTTGGAACAGGATATGCCTGATTCAACTTCCAGGTGCCCCTGGGTGATACAAACAAACGGTTCAGTGCTTTGCTGCTAACCAAAAGGTTGAAGGTTCAGTTCCACCCAGTGGCACCTCAGGAGAAAGATCAGACAATCTACTTCTGAAAAATCACCCACTGAGAACCCTGTGGAGCACAGTTCTCCTCTCAGACATACATGGGGGCACCATGAATCTACTTATGAAAACTCATCCACTGAGAGCCCTGTGGAGCACAGTTCTCCTCTGACACACACAGGACACCATGAGTGAAATCTACTTATGAAAACTCATCCACTGAGAACCCTGTGGAGCACAGTTCTACTCTGACACACATGGAGTCACCAGGAACCACAGTTGGCTCAACCACAACTGGGGTATCCAACTTCCAACCAATTCTGTTATATCTCCATACCAGCTCTGACACGTGGCCTTTGAATCACCCTGTGAATCCTCTAGCATTCACTCTAGTTTAGGCGGCCATTCCCAACACTAAAGGACAGCTCTGACATAACAGCCTTCTTTGTATTCAAGTGGACTTGGCCCCCTAACTTCTTGCTTTTTGCTCATGCTGGGCCTTCAGAGAAGTAAATCTGTTTTCATTCTAAAAGCACAACCTCTGAAACTTTTGTAAGCGAACACCTCTACCTGTATACAGACTCCTTCAGGTACCAGCTGAGTGATACTGGACTTTTGCCATCCGCAGTCCCACTTAAGGCTTATTGGACTTTCTCACTGACCCATTTAAAACATGGTGGCTCCCACACGCCAAGGAGTCCTCGTGTAGTGCTGTAGGGTAAACACTAGACCTCAGGGTTGGTTTGAACCACAAGATGGCGGGTCAAACCCACCAGCCACTCCTCGGAAACCCGATACAGGATCACTGTGAGTCGGAACCAACTTGATGGCACTTACCAACAAGAGCATCCCCCACACCCTAAAAGGAAGCAAACATCCAATAGCAAAGCGATTAACGGCCTTGTTGGGACACTAGAATTCTCTTCAACTCAAGATTGTGTTAACTTTGCCCAGCAGCTTTGACGCAGATTTAACTTCCAATTGTGTATTTTTATGTGACTTGTTGGACATCCCAACCTCATCTTTATACACACACACACCTCTTCTCTCTTGGCAATGCAGCCAAGGTTAACCTTCAACTAAGAATTCTTTTTTTTTTTTTTTTTTCCCTCAACTTGTTATTTTTAAGTGCTATCGAGTTGGATCTGGCCCACAGCAACCCTGTATAGGGATTCTGAGGAGCAGCTGATGGGTTTGAACCACTGACTTTGCAGCTAGCAGTCCAGTGTTTACCCTACAGCACCATTGTAGTTGCATGCTATCATTCTAGTCTATTGACATAACTCTGAATTTTTCCTTTTTTTTGAAAAAATACCTTGTCTTCCTGTTTTTTGTCTGTCACCCTAAGATGTGATATACACCAGTACTGAGGATGTCAAAAGGGCCAAGCATAGACCCCCACATTATGCTTTGGAAAATTACTCCAGGTTGCCATCAATTCACCAACCAGTAATTAATTCTTAAAGCTGATCAACCATCTCTGAATTCACACAGCTATGCTGTGAGATCACCCACAGTTCTTCCTCCTTGCTCAAGGTTATCACGACAGGCTAAAACCGAGATTCACGAGGTCTATCCTATCTCCAATCTGTCAGCCTAGAAACCCTGCTAATAAATGTGAAATAAGATTAGCTCCACCTGGCTTTTCTAAAAGATCCCTTACACTGAAAATAATAATAAACAGCCAACGCATTGCCAACAAGTTGATTCCAACTCACAAGAACCCTTTAGGTCAGACGAGAATGGTTTCTCTTAACGGAAGCAGACTGCCTCATCTTTCTCCGTTGGAGCGGCTGGTGGTTTCTTAGCAGCTGAGCGTTTTTAACCAGTGCCTAGCCTGCCGACACTTACATTGTTGTGTTGTTGTTGTGAGGTGCTGTTGAATCAGTACGTACTCATAGTGACTTTGTGCACAACAGAACGAAACACTGCCCTGTCCTGCGCCAACCTCACAATTGTCATACTGCTGCCACTGTGGCAATCCGTCTCGTTGGGGGTCGTCCTCTTTTTTGCTGACTCCCCACTTTAAAATGGATGTGTATAGTTGTTTCTACTCACTTTAAGTTGTGCAAATAAAGGTCCCAAATTCCTTCCTCATTCACATTCTACTTTGAGGAGGCAGCTCTTCCCCAGTTGTATTTTGAATGCCTTCCAACCTGAGAAGCTCATCTTCTAGCACTGTATCTGACAGCATTATAGTGCTCTTCATCATGTTTCAGTATTCTGGTGCTATCTGACAGTGTTCCACTGCTCTTTATAAGGTGTTCAGTGACTACACATTTGGAAGTAACCCAGCTCTCCTTCTTCCTAGTCCGTCTTCGTCTGGAAGCTCAGCTGAAACCTGTCATCCATGGGTGACCCTGCTGGTATTTAAATACCCATGGAATAGCTTCCAACATCAGAGCAACACGCATGCCCCCACAGTACGACACACTGACAGGCGGGTGATGGGACACTTCCATGCTGTTATTTATACTCTTTTTAAACAGCCTCATGGCATGTAATGAATGCCTTTCTAAATCTTTACCAAGGGCCAGCCTGTAACATAGTGGTCTCAAGTTTCCATCCTCATTTTAAGATGAGGATGTTTGCTTCTTTTTGCCTTCTGACTCCATTTCTATTTCCTGTGATTTCGGAAGCATTGCTAGTGGGAGCTCTCGGCACCCTTTTTTTCCCCATTTGCCACCGGACACTTGAACTCACTCACGGGAAGCAGCTTGATATGTTGCTCCTATCAGCTTCCCTAGCAAGAGCTTTTGTTCAGTATTTATGTCTTGCTTTTCAGATCCAAGAATTACTCTCTTTCCCAAAGAACCTAGAAACAAAATTATGAATAAGAGGCCATCACCACCTCCCTTTCGATCGGTTAGTTGGAGAGTTCAGTCGGAACTGAAGGTCCTGAAGACCTTCCCCGTTACTGGGGAAGGATTTGGACTTCTCTACCACTTTGAGGACGGGCGTATGAAGCAGTAGCCGTGCTCTGAAGAGTTTTTAATGGTTGTGATTTCCAGACTTTTCTTCGGAGGCACACTTATAGATGAGTATGAACCACCAGTTTTTGGGTTAGTAGCCAAGCTCTTAGCTATTTGCACCATTCAGGACTCCCCCTGTGAGGATGCAAGGACATTATCTTGTGTTTATGTTCCTTCTGGATAAAATGTCTCAGCTAGTAACATTTTCCTGGGATTATAAAGCTGGCATTGTGGTATGCTACAATTCTAAGGACTAACTGTCCTTGTTTAGGAGTGCCGGGGGTGGGTCTGTGGAGCCCTGGTGGCATGGTGGTTAAAGCATTCCGTTGCTTAGCAACTGCTCTGCAGAAGAAAGGTAAGGCCGTCTGTTTCTGTGAAGACGGCAGCTTTGGAAACTCTGTGGGGCAGTTCTCCTTTGTACTGCAGGGTCACTGTGAGCCAGAATTGCCTCGATGACAATGGATTTGGGGGGTTTTTGGGTGCTGCAAATTATTAACTTGCTTAGCTCCTAGCTGTAAGATTGGAAGTTCAGACTTACACAGAGATGCCTCGGAAGACTGGTCTGGTGATCTGCTTCCTTGATGTCAGCAATTTGAAAACCTTGCGGGGTACAGTTGTGCTCTGACACACATGTGGGGGCGGGGGGCAGAGTAGAACTCAACACAGCTGGGGTTTTCGGTGCGTGTTTAATTCACGTGCACAAGAAAAAGTGCTTGAAGTATTGTAGCATTTTGAGCAAAGCTAAGGTACTCTACTTGAAGACCCACGTGGACCCCAACAGACTGTTTCTATAAATGTGTCACCTAGTCCTCGGGCTTTCTCTCTACCTGAGGTGCTCAAAGGTGTTTACCACGCCGAAGGCCTTCCCACATGTTATAGTCCCTACAGCTTCCGCCCAATGTAGACTTCTCCACGTTAGCATTCAGTCCATCTTTCTAAAATAGGCTTGTAGTAACCTGTGTTACTACAGGAGCTCTGGTAGCGTAGTGGCTACGAATCGGGCTGCGAACCTCAAGGTCAGCAGTTCGAAACTACCAGCTGTTCCGCAGGAGAAAGATGAGGCTTTCTGCTCCCGTAAAGATTTACAGCCTCGGAAACCCTGTACAGGGTCGCTATGAGTCGGAACCGACTCCACGGCACATAACAACAGCAACATGTGTTTTTAAGAGCAAATCCAGGTCATTACTTAGCAGCTTTTTCTGTTATTATTTCTTTGTTGGTACATTTTCTTCTGGGCTGGGCAGATCGCTGACCCTGCAGTATTGGGTCTGTCACCACTACCCAGATTCGGTTGAATGGCCTTTGTTCTGCAGCCCCACTGAACCCGAGTCTGTCTCCGGCCCCAGCACCCTAACTTCCTCCTCTGAACCTCTTACAGTGCAACGTGTAAAGGCCCGGGATTGGTCTGTTGTTACCAGCATCTCGTGCTTCACAGATCACATGATCTGAGATGGCGTGTCGGCACTGGTATCTGTCCCCTAGTCCACACCACCCGTCCACCTGCCCAAAGCTCCAAGTAGGAAGCAGTTAACATTCACCTAATTGGATTCTTTATTTCTGTCATGCGCTCACACACCTGCTCCTCTCAACACTGCGAGCACCCCGTCGCTCCTCATCGTAGTGGGCCTGGACCAGCCCACAGCTGCTGCCCACCCCTCTGCCCTGCCCACCTCTAGGGTGTATGCTCTTCCACCTGTACGTATCTCGTGTCATCCCAGTCCTTAGGAACTTTCTAGAGCTTCCCAGAGTCCTGGTGCGGGCTGTAGGACAAACATGGATAACCACAAGATCGGCAATTCAAACCCATCAGCTGCTCTTGGAAACCATGGTGGTGGTGGTGCTGTGCCATGGAGTCGGTTCCTACTCCTAGTGTGCCTATAATAGTGTTTCTGAGGCTGTAAATCTTTATGGGAGCAGAAAGCCTCATCTTGCTTCTTCGAAGCAACTGGTGGATTCGAACTGCTGACCTTGCGGTTAGCAGCTTGTAATCCACTACGTTACCAGAGCTCCTACACAGGGTCAGTATGAGCTGGAACAACTCACTGGTACTTCACAACAGTTTCTGTGGGCCTGTCTGATGCCCGCCTGTCTGATGCCCGCCTGTCTGATGCCCTTCAAGTTTTCAACGAAGACAAAACCGCCTTTCCCTGCCTGGCCCTCCTGACCGGTCCGACTTCACTTTCCAATACCACTGTCCCTCCTGTATCTCTGCACTGCCCGACTCCCAGCATGCTCTCCCAGTCTTAGAGCCATACCCACGTCCACCCTGGACGTCCCCTGTCGATGCATTCCCTCAGTAGTGGGGCCGGGAACGCAGGCTGTGTACGCCTATGGGGGCTGTCTTCGCCTCAAGCAGAGTCCAACCTAGATGTGATGGAGAGTATCCCCAAATCTGTCAAACCCACGCCACAGGAGGAAAACCAGTGTTACTATGTCAGAAGTCCCATGCCCGAGACCTTGGGAAGTGTGGCTGAGTGTCTTGCCCATTGATGGTCAGGACTTTGGGGCTCTCTTTCAAAGTTTGGGGAAAGGGGCAAGCTGGCCATTCTGATGGCATTCAGGAAATGGGTTTGATTATTGTCCCGAGCAGCGTGTCTGAGCAGGGTACTGTGATAACACGCCATCCCTTTTAACTGTCACTCCAACTTTCCTGAGGTAAGTATGACCGCCATCCCCCACAAGTTATATATGAAGAGCTGGGCTCAGAGATGTGGAGAGTATCTTGCTAAGACCTCACACCCCTAACAAAACACTTCCCATCGATGCATTTGGAACAAACACGTCCTAAAACCTGGAAGGAAGAGATGTGGAGGGGAAGGGGACCTAGCGGTGTGAGGGAAAAGGAAGATTAGTCCCAGCAAGCGACTGTGTGGGACCCATTTTCCCCCGCTTTCTGGAGAAGGGTGTATGAGGTGCCATGTGTAACCCTGGGTGACCTTCCAGCAATCCTCTGCAGGCAGGTGAGCTCCCCACAGTCACCAGGATGAAAACCCCGGTCTTCTGACACCAGTATTCTTTCTACTCTACCGCAGGTGTAACGTGGAGAAGGTGCCCAGTAATTCTCAGTTGGAAATAGAAGGAAACAGGTCAGGATTTGTCTTGTTATGACCCTGTCTCGAAACCCAGGTACCCCTTGGTTCATGAAATGGGCTGGTGTCGAGCTGGCTTTGGAAGCAATGTCTTCCACTCACCTGCTGCTTGGAGTGGGGGGGCTGGGGTACGACGGAAGCACAGCAATGCTGAAACGCTGTGTTGAACGTGGGTGTTGAGCACTCCACAGATGCGCTTGGTACCAAGGTGGGCCTGCTGCCTGGGCTGCTATTGGCTTCGATGTAGCGGGCTGCTTGGTGTTAGAAGCTCAGTGAGAAACACCTCTGCTTGCTGGGCCTCTGGTTGTACGTGCAGAAGCAGGTTCACGTACAGTGTCTTACGCTTTGGGCTTAACCACACCGAGCAGGGCCTCCAGCCTGACTCCTGGACTTACCTGCCGTGGATGGCCCTTCGCACACCTGTTCATCCTCTTTGTGCCTCCGTGTCTGTCGGGTGGAGAACAGGCGCGCCTCTCGGAGAAAGCGTGCTGATGTAGATGATGCTGATGAGCAGGAGGGAGTCTGTGTAACCCATTGGCGTTCCGAGCGGCTGCAGGCGCCCCTTTATTGTGCTTCGTAGATGTTGGGTTCTGTAGAAATAGAAAGTATCTCACCCCATTTTTCCCAGAAGTCTGTGCTCCCTCTGTGTCTCCAGGTTCCCGTTTGGGGCACTCTCATAGTAGTTCAAAATGTTCATCACTCTGCAGCCCACTTCAAGATGACAGGAGAGTGCTGGCATCACTTTTACACACACCTTGTGGTTAGCAGTCCAGTGCTTATTCTAAAGCATCACACCAGGGCTCCTCTGTCTTTCGTAATCGCAGTACTGGCTTTATGGTGGTGGTCTGGAACTGAACCCGCAGTATCTCCCAGGAACGCCTGCATCCATGTTTTTATATTAACACTTCCCCCTTTTGAATCAGCTGTGCTTTCAAAAACAAAAAACCGGTAACAGTATTTAGCCATCCATATGCCAACATCTTTTGCTACATGCATAGATAGGGCCCCGGGCAGGAGAGAGTTAAGGCTGTGTGCCCTGTATTTCAGAAATCCTAGTGGTTACAAGTCTGGCTGCTGACTTTAAGGTCAGCAGTTTGAAACTACCAGCTGTTCTGCGGGAGAAAGATGAGGGTTTCTGCTCCTGTAAAGATTGACAACCTCAGAAACCCTGTACAGGGTCACTATGAGTCGGAACCGATTCCACGGCATATCACCACCACCACCACCACCTGTCCCTAGCTGCAACATTCTTCCTTATATAGGATCCAAACAGTGGAGGGAGGGATACCTGTATCCACCCAAATCTGTATGAGTCCCAGGTGATGCAGAAAGTTCCAAACCCACACAGAGGTGCCTTGGAAGAATGTCCTGGCATTCTACTTCCCAAGGGTCACAGCCTTGAAAAGTCTATGGAGCACAGCTCTACTCTGCACACTTGGGATGCATCAGTGGATTCCACTCAGTGAAAAATATTTTTGATAAGCATTGGACTGCAAACCACATGGTCTGCGATTTGAACCCGCCAGCGGCCGCGTGGAAGAAAAATGAGGCTTTCTGCTCCTGCTAAGATTTAATAGCCTTGGAAACCCTATACGGGTCATTGTGAGTCGGAACTGACTCCACGGCACCTAACAACAACAATAAAAGCTAGGAAGTATGGTGGCTTTATGCGACAAGTATTTCAAGCCACCAACCACTCAGTCAATGGGTTAAAGGTGAAGCTTTCTGCTCCCACAAAGATTTACAGCCTTGGAAACTATACAGGGTCACTATGAGTCACACCAACTCAAGGCAATTAAGAAAAACAATAAGAGATGAAACTATTGGACAAGGCTGCCAACCTTCGGTTTTTCTTACTGGCTTGCCGCTTGGTGAACAACTATTGCTGCTGAAAGCCAGACATACAAGCCACTTTGCCACTGAGAAGCATCAAGAATCGCACTCCATTTCTAGCATCACGTGTATTTGAGTTTGGGGACTGAAACAGCAAACACCCAACTGTCCTATTTTGGGCCATGGGAATAGCAAACCCGCCTGGGGAAACACGTTTCTTTCTACCCACCACCCAGATAGCTGGTAACTGGGAGAATGTCTTCCATTCTCATGGAGGCCGGGTTCTTGGTCTTGGATGGACAATGAGACATTTGATGGGGGAAGAAGGTTGGAGAACCTTCTAGTCATGGGTGGGGAATGGGCAAGGTCCTAGAAGGAGGAATTGGTCATTGGGGGAGGGGGTTCCACAGGAGAGAGCCTCTTCCTGATTGTAACAGAAGACGGGTATTAATTAATACAGATGATTTGTATTCATGCAAAGACAGTCGATTCTGGAGGATTTTGAACTAGCACCCTGGAAGTGGAACTGAGCCAGACTGAGAAACACGGATAAAGATGGAGAACCAACAGTCTCAAGAAGACATCCTAGACAGTCTTTAGGTCCTTTTTCCCCTTCTCTTCTCAGGACTCCCACTGGCGGATTTTCAGGATTCAATTGCCAGACCTTTCTTCCTAGTCTGACCTAGTCTAGAAGCCTCAGTGAATCCTGTCCAACATCAGGATGATGCCAAAGCCTCCACTGCCAGCCAAGGTGGTAGGTAGCTTTGCACACAGTGCATTGGCCATGCATTAAACCCTGGTCTCGCTCACAGAAGGCAAGAATTCTACCACTAAAACGGATCACTGCTGTCTCGGTCCCGTTATGCACGGGGTCACCAGGAGCTGGGAGCAGCCTGCCCTTAACAGCGGGAAGTAGGAAGTAAGGAAGAATATGATGGCATCCCAAAACCAAACCCACTGCCATTGAGTTGGTCCTGACACATAGGGACCGTGTCGGACATAGCAGAACTACCCAGACAGATTTCCAAAGCTGTCACGACACAAGCAGATGCCCGTGTCTTTCTCTTGTGGAAAGGCTGGTGTTTCTAACCGCCAAAGTCGCAGTTAGCAATCAAGCATGTGACCTTCTTTGGGAAGGCCACACGATTTTGTTCCTCGTTTTACAAAGTTGGCTCTGAGTCTTGTAGTATTCAGCTGTCTTCTTTACAAACATATATGACTCTAGACCTGCCTCCCAGTTGTTACTCCTGTCATTGTTGTTAAGTGTTGTCGAGGCAGCTCTGACTCCTGGCAACCTCCTTCACCACAGAACGAAGCACTGCCCGACCCTGCACCCTGCCCACAGTTGTTGTGTTTGAACCCATTGCTGCTGCCATGGTGCGGATCCTCCTCCTCAGTGGGTCTAGAATTCCTCAGGCTGAGGAAGGAGATGCCAGGCCACAGCTGTTGCAGCCATTTTGACCCTGGTTAGAAAGTACAGCACTGGTCCAAACCACTTTTTTGTTTTAAATATTTGTGTTTAAGGTTAAGATTTTACAGCCCACAAGTTAGGCTCCCATTTAACAATTTCTTCACCAATGGTTCAGTGACATTACATTTTTCACCAGGCATCAGCATTCACTTTCATTGTGTTCTGGTTGATCCATTTCATGGATTCTAGTTTCCCTGTGCCCTTACCTTCTTGTCTTTGCTTTAGAGTCATAGTTGAGCTTTTGGTCTCCTATTGTGGGTTTTTAAAGGAGTTCTGTATTCACAGGTGATGTTCTTAATTTTATGAGCCAATCTGCTAGTTAGCTAAAAGGTATTCCCAAGGGATGATGTCAGTTTAAGGAGTATCTCAGAGAGATAGTTACTGGGAGTCCTGTTGTCTCAACCAGTCTATAAGTCTGGACTTCTTGAAAATGTAAGTTCTGTTCCACAGCTTTCTCCCATTCTATTGGGGCCCTGATCCATATGGTTGGCAGTTCTTCTGGTCTCAGGGTAGCTACAGCCCTGGTTCATATCGACTGCTAGTCCGATAGACCATTCCTTCTCTGAATTTGTGGTTTTCTTCTTTCTCTCTTGCTCCAGATGAGTAGAGACCAATAGTTGTATCTTTGGTGATCCTAAAACTCCAGTAGGACAGTTGAAAGGAGGCCTAGGGGCACAACGGTTAAGCACTCAGCTGCTAACTGAAACGCTGGCTGTTCAAATCCACAGGAGAAAAGACCTGAGCCCATAAAGATGGCAGCCTAGAAAGACCCTCGGGGGCAGCTCGCCTCTGTCCCTTGGGGGTCTCTCTGAGCCAACACTGTGGAAACTCAGAGTCTGACCTTCCAGTTGTAGAGAGCAAAGATGTGCTTGTCATCTGTCAATAGAAAAATAACACCATCTGTTGGCAATGCTGAACAATGACACCGTGAGGATGGCATTGGGGGTCAGGTGTGGAATCAAGGATCGCGGGGG
>NW_006408574.1:7651063-7685392 GCF_000296735.1 Chrysochloris asiatica
TGCTTATAAAGAAACCACGATGGGAATGGAAAACCAACACCTCCATGGGCCTTGTTTTGCCTTTGGTTTTCAAACGGGTAAGGCATTTGCGGTACAGATATCTGAGAATGGTAGAGAAAAAAACAGTCAGAAGACTGTATTCATGTGTTGAAGAGAAGATGACAGCCAACAAAATAGCTTTTGTCACGTACCAGGGGGTATAATTTACGGAAGGATGGATGCGTTTCTCAACCTGAAAAGGGGGTTTGGGAAGCGGGCGGTGGAAAAATCGAATTCCCCAGACCACTGTGGTCTTTGTAAGCCACTCGTGTTGCACGTCCCCCTTCCCCGATTTTCGTATTCATGAGGCCCATGTATGCATTAAAAAATAAAATAAAACGAAACTGTGACCCAGTGTAGCAGAAAAACCCGCCCATCCCTCGCACAGAGGGCTTTCAACTAATTTATGCAGCCCCTTTCCACTGGGTCTGGTGCCCCTCCCTCCCCCACAGTTGCTAGGCAACCGTGTGAGTTACTGCGCATGCCTTTTGTAGGATCCCTTTCATTATGATTATTTTTTAATTATACAGCCGGGACGGCGGAGTGATACTGTGTAGTGTTGCGCGTGCTTGGCCCTGTTCTCACCCATTCATCCTCCCATTCGCCCAGCATCACCCCTCTAAATGCACAGAGGGGTGTGTGTGTGTGTGTGTGAGAGAGAGTGAGATTTCTGGGCTGACAAAGGAAGTGAAGGTGTGGTATCTTCAGGAGAGCAGGGTTTTTGTGGGAAATGACACTATCCTGCTTCACAAGCTGCCACGGATGTGGGGAGGCCAAGGCTAACAGGAGGGTCTTCACACGTGAATTATGAATATCTTTGTTCCTTTCGCCACATCGGTTCCAAGACTGAGAGGGAGGGAGGACAGCTCGCCTGGTCGCTGTGACAGCCTGCATTTAGCAGTCCCCCAGGCTGACACGCTGCTATCCGACCTGCTTTCTGATAAACCCCCCCCCGCCCCCCTCCCTGTGCGTCTCGGGGACCACACTGAGCCCCGGAAAGGGAGGCAGCTGTGCTGGCTCAATCTGTGTGCCGTTTCTTTGCACACATGGCCCCATGCACACAGAAGATCGGCTGGGCGCTCATGTGTAGTGAGGGTACCTCTGGCCTATGTAAGCAAGGCATGCTCGGCTCACAGTGTAGAAAGTTCTCAGGGAAGAATGCAATGGAGGGAACACTAGACACTATCTAGTTTTCCTAGAGGAGTATGTGTGTCTATATCCCCATATAAGGAGCTCTGGTAGCGTGGTGGTTACGAGTCAGGCTGCCAACCTCAAGGTCAGCAGTTCGAAACTACCAGCTGTTCCATGGGAGAAAGATGAGGCTTTCTGCTCCCGTAAAGGTTTACAGCCTCAGAAACCCTACACAGGGTCTATATGAATGGGAACCGACTCCACAGCACATAACTACCGCCACCAGATCCAGGTAAAAGCATTTCATTTACATTTGTAGAGTCTGTTCCGGCATACTGATTTTGTTTTGAACCATTTCCTAATTCTAACAATGGAGTGCGGAAACCAGACCTCTGTGTTTTGTTTTATGAATTCAATTTTGACTCGCTTTAGAATGTAATTTAAAAGAATACCTCTTCAAAGGCATTTTAAATCTCTCTCTCAAACCTAGGCCATAATAACATCTGTTCTGAAAGAGAAACACAGTGTAGACTTTGCACCCCTTACATGTGACAAAAGCGGGGGTCCAGCGACATTTTGTTTGACTCCATTAGTCACTCCGTGAGAGAACGATGGGGCTTTCTGCTCACTGAAAGATTTACAGCCTCAGAAACTACATGCAGGGTCGCCATGAGTCACAACGGACTCGATGGCACACGACCACTAGTGACATTTTAATATGATTTTGAAGGTGGCACCACCATAGTGGTGGAACTTTCCCGGATGTAAAGAGCCCAGGGTGTGTACACAGAGTCCCTGGGGGGTGCAAGCAGTTGATAACCACCATCAAACTGGAGGTTCAAGTCTAGCCCAAGGTACCTTGGAGGAAAGGCCTGGCCACTGACTTCCAAGAAATCAACCCTTGGATACCCCCGGGAGTGCAGCTTTACTCTAACATGCATGGGGCCAACCAGGAGTTGGGATCCACTCGTCAGCAACTGGTATTTTATGTGTTTGTGTGGATTGTAAAGTGCTTTACCAACATTTGCTGAAATGTCTTACCCCAGCAGCGCTGGATCCTTCTGTTTTTCTTTATTCCCCCATCCTACAGTTCCGGGCGGCAGCTCAGCGAAGTCTTTATTCAGTTACCTTCCAGAAAAGAGTTACCAGAATACTATGAATTAATTAGGAAGCCTGTGGACTTCAAAAAAATAAAGGTAGATATGTTGTTTACATGCATTTGTTTTTTAAGTAAATAAAGGTTCTAATTGGGAGTTGCCTTTGTGGGGGCGGGTCTCTTCTGGACACCATTGGCACCCGCCCATAGTTGATCACGAGGGGCGCTGGGAAGTCTTCGTGGGGTTTAACTGTGCTGTTGAGAGCTCCTCCCCTCTCCTTCCTGTGTGCCATCCCCCGGGCTTGTAGCCGGGTGGGGTGCCCTGCAGACCACTGGGGGCGTGGTAGTCATATTCTTCCCCCTTTTCCTCTAGGAGAGAATCCGTAACCACAAGTACCGAAGCCTGGGCGACCTCGAGAAAGACGTCATGCTTCTCTGCCACAATGCGCAGACCTTCAATTTGGAAGGCTCCCAGGTCGGGCTTGCGTCACCTCCCGGGTCTCTAACCTTGCTTGTGCCGTGTGCCTTTTAGAGGAGTTCTGGTGGCGCCATGGTTAAGTGTGAGGCTTGGGACCAAAAAGGTCTGCTGTTGGAAACGAACTAGCAACCCCTCCATGGGGACAGTGTAATTCTGTAAGATTGTCAGACGGGGCGGGGGGACGGTACGGCGTGGCAGCTCTCCGCTGCCCTGTTGGGGCGGAATCCACTCAACAGCAATAGGTCTGATTTTGAGTATTCCTGGGAAGCAGCCCTGGTGGTACAGTGGTTAAAGTGCTCCGCTGCCAACCAAAAGGTCGGCAGTTCAAACCCACTAGCAGCTCTGTGGGGCAAAGATATGGCAGTCTGTTTAGTATTACTGGAGTATTTGATAAACTCATTCAAAGAATTGTGAGTTTTTGGTTTTCTATTGAATGCTTTTTTTGTTACCAAAGCTGAGTGGATATGTCATGGAGGTCCATCCTCTGCCCCCAAACACACACACACACACACACACATACACTTTGAAAATATTTCAACTATCTGTGCACTTCTTTTTCCTGTAAGAATTGTTGTTGTTAAGTGCTGTCAAGCCGGTTCTGAATCATAGCAACCATGTATAGGGTTTCCTAGGGGAAGCTGGTGGGTTTGAACTGCCGACCTTGTTGTTTTCAGTTCAGTGCTGATCCTACAGCACCACACCAGGAGTCCTCATATAAGAATATGTGTATCTATATCTTCCTATAAGGAGCTCTGGTAGCGTAGTGGTTACAAATTGGGCTGTGAACTTCAAGGTCAGCAGTTCGAAACTACCACCTGTTCTGGGGGAGAAAAATGAGGCTTTCTGCTCATGTAAGGATTTACAGCCTCAAAACCCTACACAGTGTCTCTGTGAATCAGAACCAACTCCACAGCACATAACCACCGCCACCAGATCCTCCTATAAGAGCATGTGCCTCTGTAACCCTGCTGGGCCGATTATGCTAAATGCTGGGTTAATCTGTGTCTGGTAAGCACTAGGATTCTTGGGGTGGCGCTGTAGGGTCAGCGCTGGATTGCAAACCACAAGGCCAGCAGTTCAAACCTAGCAGCTGCTCCTCGGAAACACTAATCAGGGTCTCTATGAGTCGGAACCGACTGGATGACACACAACAACAACAATCTATATCAAGGGGTAACGTGACCAAGAACCAATGGTACTGAAGGAAGAAGTCCAAGCTGCACAGAAGGCACTGGCTAAAAACAAGTCACCAGTAATTGACGGAACACAAACTGAAATCTCTCAACAAACCTGCAGGTGCTGACTCATTTGTGCCCAGAAATTCAGAAGACGGGTACCCGACCAGTTGATTGGAAGAGATCCAGATTTGTGCCTATTCCAAAGAAAGATAACTAAAAGGAATATGGAGAGCATGAAACAGATCATTAATATCACATGCGAGTGAAATTTTCCTGAAGATAGTTTTTAAATGGCTGCAACAGTGCATTAGCAGAGAACTGCCAGAAATTCAGGCTGAATTCAGAAGAGGATGTGCAATGAGGGATATCACTGCTGACGTCAGATGGATCTTGTTTGAAACCAGAAAGATGTTTACCTGTGCTTAATTGACTACGCAAAGGCTTTTGATTGTGTGGATCATGACAGGCAATGGACAACACTGCTAAGAATGAGTATTCCAGAACACTTAATTGTGCTCAGGAGGAACCTGTGCATAATCCAAAAGGCAGTCATTCGAATAGAACAAGGAAATACTGAATGGTTTTCAATCAGGAAAGGTGTGTGCCAGGATTATATCCTTTCACAACCTGTATGCTAAGCAAATCATCTGAGAAGCTGGATTATATAAAGAAAAAAAATGTGGCATCAGGATTGGAGGAAGACTTATTAACAACCTGAGATATGCAGATGATACAACTTTGCTTGCTGAAAGCAAAGAGGACTTAAAATACTTACTGATGAAGGTCAAAGACCACAGTTTTTAGTATGAATTATACCTCAATGTAAAGAAAGCAAAAATTCTCACAACTGGACCAATTCATAGCATCATACTACATTATGATGAAAACGTTAATGTTGCCAAAGACTTCGTTTTGCTTGGATCCATAATCAATACTCATGGAAGCAGAAGTCAAGATATGAAACAACATATTACATTAAGAAAATCTGCTGCACAAGATCTTTTTAAGGTGTTTGAGAACAAAGATTGTTGTTGTTGTTGTTAAGTGCCGTCGAGTCGGTTCCGACCCATAGCGACCCTGTACAGGGTTTCCGAGGGTGTAAATCTTTATGGGAGTAGAAAGCCTCATCTTTCTCCCGCTGAGCAGCTGGTAGTTTCGAACCGCTGACCTTAAGGTTCGCAGGCCGATTCGTAACCACTACGCTACCAGAGCTCCTTGAGAACAAAGATACCAGCTTTGAAAACTAAGATGAGCCTGACCCAAGCCATGGTATTTTCAGTCACCATATATGCATGGGAAAATTAGCCAAGGAATGAGGAAGGGCCTGGAAGAAGTAATGTATTTGAAATATGGTGTTGGAGAAGAATATTAAAAGGACCATCAGCTTCCAGAATAACAAACAAAATCTGTGTTGAAAGTACCAAGATCATGAGATTTTGTCTCTCATACTACAGGCATGTTTTTGGAAGGGACTGGTCCCTGGAGAAAGACATCATGCTTGTTGGTAAAGCGGAGGGTCAGTGAAAAAGATTAAGACTCTTCTGCACCCCCACCCCCAATAAGATGGATTGATACAATGGCAGCAGCGATGGGCTAAGGCATACCACCAACTGTGAGGATGCGTCAGGACCAGACAGTGTTTCATTTTGTTGTGCATACGGTTGCTATGAATGAGAAGCAATTCAGTAGTAACAACCACCATGTCTGTGCGTGGTATTTTGCTCCTGGAGTTTGACTTCTACTAAAACTCAAAGGAGCTCTGGTAGCATAGTGATAATGAATCGGGTTGCGAACCACAAAGTCAGCAGTTCGAAACTACCAGCTGTTCCGCGGGAGAAAGATGAGATATTCTGCTCCTGTAAAGATTTACAGCCTCGGAAACCCTGCACAGGGTGGCTATGAGTTGGAACCGACTCCACAGCACACAGCCATCACCACTAAACCTCATGTGAACACGAGAAGAGCATGCTGTTTTGATCAAAGATTCAGTGGAAGGATCCTCATCAAAGGGGAGAACAATGTAGAACAGAATATAAGCTCTTTATAGAATTCCGTTTTTCTGGAGTCAGCTGGAACTACATGAACTTGGGGTGCTGTTGCCTTGAGATCATTCTTAAACCAAAACTATCCCCTGAAGTGGTTTTTTTTTTTTTTTTTTTTAAACCAAGCAATAGTTTACCTTAATTAGTAAAGAATGCCTGCCTTAATTAAGCATTATGCTCTTTTAAGATCTATCTGTGATCAAATTGACAGCAGCAACTCGGAAGATTAACTAGGAACCTTACTAGGAACCTTAGGGAGCGGTAACTTTGTGTTCCTGGGAGAGGAGAACACCCAACCAAAAAGAAGGCGGAGACCGATGATGTATCTCAGTGTTCACTGAACTGCGCATGGCAAAAATACTGGATTAGCGGATGCTTTGTTATGTGTGTGTGTGTAGTGTTTTGTTTTGTTTTTATACCACAGTGAAGTAATTCTTGAAATGTACATTTTAATTGGGTGACATGTGGTAACCAAGAAAGATGAAATTTCTGTTGGAAAATTAAGTTGTTTTAGTGCCATTGAGTTGATTCTGACTCATAGTGATCCTGTATAGGGTTTCTGAGGAGAGTCTGGTGGATTTGAACTTTGGAACTGCCGGCCTTGTAGTTCAAACCAACCTTGCAGTCGAGTGCATATACATAGTGCCACACCAGGATTCGTTGTTGTTGTTAGGTACCATCGAATGGGTATCGACTCATAGCAACACTATGTACAACAGAACGAAACACTGCCCGGTCCTGGGCCAACCTCACAATTGTTGCCCACTAATGTTGCCACTTTGCCATTCCATCTCGTTGGGGGTATTCCTCTTTTTCTCTGACCCTCCACCCTACCAAACATGATATCCTTCTCCAGCGACTGGTCCCTCCTGACAATATGTCTGAAGTATGAGAGACAAAGTTTGGCCATCCTGGCCTCCAAGGAGCACTCTGGCTGTACTTCTTCCAACACAGATCTGTTGGTTCTTTTGGCAGCCCATGGCACTTTCAATATTCTCCTCCACAGCATCATAACTCAAAAGCATCAATTCTTCTATGGTCTTTCTTATTCACTGTCCAGCTTTCGCATGCATATGAGGCTACTGAAAATACTGTGGCTTGGGTCAGGCGCACCTTAGTCCTCAAGCTGACATCCCTGCTCTTCAACACTTTAAAAAGTTCCTGTGCAGCAGATTTGCCTAATGCAATACGTCGTTTGATCTCTGGACTGCTGCTTCCATGAGTGTTGATAGTTGATCCAAGAAGAATTAAGTCTTCAACAACTTCAGTCTTTTCTCCGTTGATAAGAATGGTGTTTATCGGTCAGTGGTCCAGGACTCTTAGTTATTTGAATTGGTCTGTGTTCTGCCGTGTTTGTTCCCCAAAACAAAGACATTTTTATGAAGTAGCACCCACTGGAATGCACAGCCTGGATCCTAGGTTGGCTGTGTTTAAGAGATGCCCTTTTTTTCTGACTCTTTAGATCTACGAAGACTCCATTGTCTTGCAGTCTGTGTTTAAGAGCGCCCGGCAGAAAATTGCCAAAGAGGAAGAGAGTGAAGACGAAAGCAATGAAGAGGAGGAGGAGGAAGATGAAGAAGAGTCTGAATCGGAAGGTAAGCCAAGATATCTGCTTCTCCCCATTCACGGCCCTTCTTGCCTGTGTGGACACGCTCCATGGATGCTAATAGACCCAGGTGGAGTTGGACTCAAGTCCTCACCTCACCCTGCTCATGTGCTCTGTGTCCGTCTATAGCTACTGATGTTTTCAGGTGTCATTGAGCCAATTTCGACTTATATTGACCCCCTGTGACCCAGCAGAACTGCCCTAGGCTGTCATCTCTGTGGCAGCAGACCATCAGGCTCCTGGTGAGTTCGAACCTCCAACCTTCAGGCGAACCGCCAAGCACTTGACCATTGCACTATCTGGGCTCCTTGTACAATTCCCGGGTCATTAAGAGGACCTCTAAGCAGGTAAGGGGCTTAGCACAGGACCAGGTTCATAGCAAACACCCCCTGAATGAGGCCTTTGAAAATCATCATTAGCTACATTTTCTAAGGAGCTCTGGTGGTGTGATGCTTAAGTGCTTGGCTGGTAACCCAAAGACTGGCAGTTCCAACCCACCCAGTGCCTCTGTGAGAGGAAACCCTGGTGATCTCATCCTGCCAGTGACCACAGCCTAAAAGTCCATGCGGGACAGTTCTTCTCCGTCACCTGGGGCCACTATCCAAAGTGACCGGCAGGACAACTCACAAGTGGTTACCAAATTGCTGTCAACACCACCTGTCACTTCCTGCCTGGAGTCCCTGTTTGGTGCAAATGTTTCATGCACTAGGTTACTGACGCAAAGGTTGGCGGTTCGAGTCCACCCACAAGAGCCTGAAAGAAAGGTCTGACCATCTGTTTTCCCAGAAAATTAGCCACTGAAATCCCTGTGGTCACTCTTCTGCTTTTGACACTCGGGGTCTCTTTGAATGGGGATTCCTTCAGCAGCAGCTGGTTGGGGTTGGAAAGGTTTCCCGAAGGCTCCTCGTGAATGTCTGTCTGGTTTGTGTTTTGACAGCAAAATCTGTGAAGGTGAAAATCAAGCTGAACAAAAAAGATGAGAAACG
Source organism: Chrysochloris asiatica (assembly GCF_000296735.1). Classification (NCBI taxonomy): domain Eukaryota; kingdom Metazoa; phylum Chordata; class Mammalia; order Afrosoricida; family Chrysochloridae; genus Chrysochloris; species Chrysochloris asiatica. Next base: position 7,659,620 of record NW_006408574.1, read on the forward strand.
CCGGGAAAAGGGCAAAGGCAAGAAGAGGCCAAATCGAGGGAAAGCCAAACCCGTTGTGAGCGATTTTGACAGTGACGAGGAAGAGGATGACAATGTGAGTATCACGCTGTTGGACCAGCGGCGCGGCCCTCCCCTCTCCCTCCTACCTCTCCCGTGTCTGAGCTTCCTGAGGGCGACTTGAGTTTCTGGTTTCAGTACCGAGGGATCTGGGCGCAGCTGCGTGATTTAAAACACAACATGGCTGGCTTCGTTGACTGCCTTCTTTCTTTCTTTTTAAATAGTCATCAAAAATGAAAGAATGCAATACCCAGTTAACTTTTTCATCTTCCCACACGCTGCACTTACTTACAAACACATGATTTCTCTATGACTGGTTAATAATTTATATCTCTAACGCTAGCATTCTGAACGGGTAGCCACTGAAAACCCAGTGAATAGCAGCGGAATATTGTCAGCTACAGTGCTTGAAGATGAGCCCCTCACTCAGGTTGGAAGACACTCAGAATACCACTGGGGAAGAGCTACCTCCTCAAAATAGTGTTGACCGTGGTGATGTGAATGGAGTAGTTTGCAGGACCATCGTTTGCTGATGGCGCACAGCTCAAAATAAGGAGATACAGTTGCAAATACCCATTAATAAATCTAGGAAAATTGGAAGTCATCAAAAATGAAATGGAATGCATAAAGATCTGTATCCTAGGCATTAGTGAGCTGAAATGGACTGATATTGGTCATTTTGAATCAGACAATCACATGGTTTACTATGCCAGGCATGACATACTGAAGCATCAAAAAGAACATTTCAAGCTCTCTTGAAGTATAACACTGTCTATAATAGGATAATATCCATATACTTATAAGGAAGTTAGTACCATCATTAATCAAATTTGTGAACTGTCGAGGACCGGCCTCGACAGGGGAGTTCGGTTCACGAAGTAGGGAGATCTGGCGGCGACAGAGACAGAAAAAGAGTACACACAAAGATGCAACAAGAGAGACAAAGAGACACCAAGAAACTAGAGTGGATGCAAAACTGGCGGGCATGGTGGCCCCTACAGGCAATAAAGCACCGCCTTGCAAACCGTAATACATGCAGGCTTCAGTCTGCGCCCCATTTTTATTTTAGTGAGGGGCTTTACACAAAGGCAGAAGGGGATTATTAAGACAGGGTACAGAAATGAAATGTGATTAATCGTTCAAAACAGGACAGCATGATTTACAGGAACAAATTCTAAAACATACATCACAAATTGTCTTGGTAATCTAACATCCTTAATTTTCTAGAAATTCAAGCAAATTGTTATAAATTACTTTTTAGGTTTGAATCCCAAGGCAGTAGCTCGAGGTTTCTCCAGGCTAATTAACATACCTATAGCTCTTAATCTCGAATGGGTTAAGGTGAAAAGGATTCAAAAGGTCTGGGAGGAGTCTAGCTGTTTCAGCTACCTGGCCTAGGCTTGCAGGAGGAAGGAGGGCGCTTACGTTAATGGTTTGCACCTGGGGACGAATTGAGAAGGCTGTCACTATTGTTCCTTGAACAATACCCCGGAATTCGCCAGTCTACTTTGAGTGAATTCCTTGGGCAGACTGTCTCCAGATTCTCCCAGCAAACTTGCCTTTGGAACTTTTTACAGCTTCAGCTTTAGGAGGGGCTTTTGTTTTAATATTTGTCCACGGGTATCAAGGGCTCATGTATTAAGTTAATATCAAACATAACTGAATAACTTGATAAAGAACAGTTTTGCCATGCTTGCCAGGTGGCCAGAGTTTGTTCCTCAGAGAGATTTTGTTCCCAGGACCTTAATTTAAGCACTGCCAACACAGTGGAGACATTAAGAGAGGCACTTAAGAAACCATTTTCTCAGAAGCTACAATTACTGGAGTTCGAAGCATAGAATGAATAATAGGACCAAAGAAAATTATACAGAGTTAGCCCAACAGTGAGTTCGTAAAAGCCAATGAACCCAGGACATCCGGAGGTCACTTCCTTGGGTCCTCAGGGTCCCTGGCTAGCCATCCTGAGTGGGGCCATCGTGTAGGATTTTCGTCCATGACACTGGCCCTCAACATCTCAGTGCTTAGCGGTCTCCACCAGTGCACCAGCCTCTTAGGCCAGTGAAGATGAAATTAAAGAATTCTGCCTGATTCTTCAGTCTAAAATTGATCAAACTTGCAATCAAGAAGCATTGATAATTACTGGTGATTGGAATGTGAAGGTTGGAAACAGAGGAAGGATCAGTCATTGGAAAATAATGACCTTAGTGATAGAAATGATGCTGGAGATCTCATGATAGAATTTTATAAAACTAATGCCTTCTTCATTTCAAAAACCTTTTTTTAACAACATAAAAGATGAGTATACATACACGTGGACCTCGCCAGGGTGGAATACACAAGAATCAAATTGACTACATCTGTCAAAAGAGGTGGTAGAAATATTCCCGATCGTCAGCCAAAACAAGGCCAGGGACAGACTGTGGAACGAACCATCGATTGTTCATATGAAAGTTCAGGCTGAAGCTGAAGAAAATGAAAACAAATTCAAGAGAGCTAAAATCTCACTTGAATTTAGAGACACCTCAAGAACAAATTTGATGCATTAGTTACTAATGACCAAAGACCAAAAAAAAAAATGTGGGGTGGTATCAGGAATATCATATAAGAAGAAAGAAAAAGGCCAAAATGGATGTCAGAAGAGACTCTGAAACTTGTTCTTGAACATAGAGACGCTAAAACCAATGGAAGAAATGAGGAAGTAAAAGAGCTGAACAGAACAGTTTAAAGGGCAGTTCAGGAAGACAAAGTCAGATAAGAATTGAAGAGACTTGGAACCCGTTAATCCAGGGAACTCATGGACCATGTGACCAGGAGTCTCCATGACCCTGAGACCAGAAGAGCTAGATGGTGCCCGGCCACCACTACCAACTGCTCAGAACCAGATTACGTTAGACAGGGAGAAAATGTGGAAGAAAGATAAATGATTTAATTAAAAAAAAGAAGAGAGGGTTTACTGGTCAGAAACACATTGAAAGAATCTCAACCACCCTGCAGGTCTGGAAAGGAACTTACTCTGGTGGCCCAGTTTTGACCCAGGCAATAGACAGTAGGAGATAGTAGGGGACAGCAACAGTAGTAAGGACATTTTCCTAAGGACAAAGTTATGAAGAGATGGGAAGGTGGGTGGAATGCAGGAAGCCGGGATAACTGTTTCAGCACGCAAAGGTTGTAATCATTGAGGTGAAACAAAGTGTATGATTGGTCGAATGTAAAACTGATGATCTTGTCTGTAAACTTTCACTCAGTTCACAATAAAAAGTAAATTAATTTTTTAAAAAAGAGGAGAGACAAAGTCAAATATTTTAATGAAATGTGCAAAGATACAGAGTTAGAAAACCAAAACGGAAGAACATGTTCAGCATGTTCTGAAAAATCAAACTGAAAGAACTGAGGAAAAAAATTCATGCCTCGACTCGCAATTTGAAGGATTCCTGGTGTGGCGCTGCGGGTTAATGCGCTGGACTGCAAGATTGGTTTTGAACCGCAATGTCGGCAGTTGAAGCTCACCCAGCTACTCCTTGGAAATCCTATACAGGGTCACTACCGACTCGGCGGCACTTAACCACATAACAATGGGCAAAATAATGAATGATGCACAAAGTATCAAATGAAGATGGAAGGAATACACAAGAGTCCCTGTATCAAAACGAGATGATTGATGTTCCTCCACTTCAGGAGGTAACCATGTGATCAGAAGCCAGGGATCCTGAGGGAAGAAGTCTAGGCAGCATTGAAGGCCTTGGTGAAAACCAGCGCTCCTAGAATTAACAGACTACGAATTCAGTTACTTCAATAACTGGAGACACTTACTCATCTCTACCGAGAAATTTGGAAGACAGCTACCTGACCAACCAACTGGAAGAGATCTATATTTGTGCCCATTCCAAAGAGAGGTGACTCAGTGGAATGTGAAAATCATCAAACAATATCATTAATATCACATATAAGTAAAATTTTGCTGATGATAATTTTTAAATGGCTGTAACAGTACATCCACAGAGAACCGCCAGAAATCCAAGCCAGATTCAGATGAGGACATAGAACTAACTAAAGATTTCATAGCTGACGTCAGATGGATCTTGGCTGAAAGCAGAGAATATTGGAAACGTGTTTATCTATGCTTTATTGAATATGCAAAGGCTTTTTGACTGTGTGGACCATGACAAGCTATGGACAACATTGAGGAAAATGAGTATTCCAGAACTCTTAACTGTGCTCATGAGGAACCTACCTGTACATGGACCAAGAGACAATTGTTAGAACAGAACAAGGGAACGCTGAATGGTTTGAAATCAGGAAAGGTAAGTGCCAGGGTTGTATTCTTTCACCGTCCTCATTCAATCTGTATGCTGAGAAAATAATCTGAGAAGCTGAATTATATGCAGAAGAACTCGGCCTCAGGATTAGAGGAAGACTCATCCACAACCTGAGATATGCAGATGATACAACCTTGTTTGATGGAAGCGAAGAGGGTTTAAAATACTTACTGATGAAGATCAAAGACCACAGCCTTCAGTATGGGCTGCACCTCAATGTAAAGAAAACAAAAAATCCTCACCACTGGGCCAATAAATAACATCATGATGTTGTTGTTAAGTGCCGTCAAGTTGGTTCCAACCCATAGTGACCGTGAACAGGGTTTCCAAGGCAGTAAATCTTTATGGGAGCAGATAGCCTCATCTTTCTCCCACGGAACTGCTGGTAGTTTCGAACTGCTGACCTTGTCATTCTCGGCCCAATTCGTAACCACTACGCTACCAGAGCTCCTTAACATCATGATAAGTGTTGAAAACATTGAAGTTGTCAAAAACTTCACTTTGCTTGGCTCCACAATTAATACTCATGGAAGCAGCAGTCAAGAAATCAAAAGACATATTGCATTAGGCAAAGATGTCAGTTTGAGGCCTAAGGTGCACCTGATACAAGCCATGGTATTTTCAGTCGCCTCATATGCATGTGAAAGTTGAATGGTGAATAAGGAGGTCTGTGGAAGAACTGATGCATTTGAATTATGGTGTTGGAGAAGAATATTAAAAGTACCATGGACTGCCAGAAGAACAAACCAATTTGTGTTAGAAGAAATACAGCCTGAGTCCTCCTTGGAAGCCAGGTGGCCAGACTTCTCTCGTATTTGTTCTATTGACATGGGATCCGGAGAGATCATTCCCAGAGAAACACATCCTGCTTGGTAAAGTGGACGGTCAGCACAAAACAGGAAGATCCCCAACAAGATGGATTGGCACACCAGCAGCTGTACTAGACTCAAAGGTAACAGCAGTTTTGAGGTTGTCACAAGACCTGGCAGAGGGTCCTTCTGTTGTACCTGGTCTCACGTTGAGCTGGAAGTGATTGAGCGGGACCTAACACCACCAGCAACAGCATATAACAAGGAGATGAAAGAACCAGGAAAAGATTTCGGGTATCCTGGCCTGAGCTGCTATTTAAGGTGCTATACAAAGACTCCAAATGAATCGTATTACTCCCGAGCTCTGGTAGCGTAGTGGTTACGAATCGGGCTATGAACTGCAAGGTCAGCAGTTCGAAACTACCAGCTGCTCCATGGGAGAAAGATGAGGCTTTCTGCTCCCGTAAAGATTTACAGCCTCGGAAACCCTGTACAGGGTCGCTATGGGTCGGAACCGACTCGATGGCACTTCACAACAACAGCAACATGAAAGTCTACACAGCCAGAGAGATGCCACGTCAGCCGATTTCTGCATGTACAGTGCAGCGACGCCGGTCACGTTCTCTGAGTGTGCTACAATTCTGGCTGTCCTTTTCCACCTGACTCCACCACCTTCATCTTTAACTCACAGCTGCCCAAGCTTCCAATGCAAACTTTGCTGTTGCCATTATAAATTTAACCTCACATGGATGATAATTCTGTAAAAGAGCACAGTGCCAAAATAAATAAGAGAATATTGTGTTTGGTTCAAAGACGACTTGAGATAGTTTCGGCTTAATATATATATATATATATATAGATAGAGAGAGAGAGAGAGAGAGAGAGAGAGAGAGATTAAAATTTCCTCAGGGCAGTTGTATGGGGCTGCGGGGAGCTCTGTGGCTACAAAAAAATCTGGATTCCATTGAGAATTTGAAGTTCTTTTTTAGCCGCCACCCCCCCCACACACACACACCTTTGGTCAAGAATCTATGTAGAATCACAGAACATTCATTGAGGCAGGTCCTAGAATTGGGTAACCTTCTCAGGAAATAGACATGTGACAGATGGGAAGTCAATGTCGAGGTTAGGTGTGTTTAGTTCCAGACTACATACCAAATAAAGGTAGAGGCTAGATGTAATCCCAAACAGCATGATTCTGCACCTTCATTACCTGTGACAAGACAGAAGTGCCAGCAGAAATTTCTGATACCGCGGGCACCTTCTGGAATGCCCTTCCAGAAGTTCACTTTCCAGAGGAACTCGGTTTCCCTGCCACCCAACTGCCTTTTAGTTTGTTTCTACTTTGTTTCTGCCTTTGCCACTTTGTCCTGCTGGGAAACGTTGGGAACCATCGCCTCACTCCAGCCCGAGCCCTTGACATGAGCGGGTCCTGTGTATTTGAGAGCCAGGTTTCCTTGAGTAGACATCGGAAGTGTTCTGAGCTTGTCTCCCGTGATTTTTCTCAAAGCTGATACTAAAGCAGAAAGTATTCCTGTCCTCGCTACTACTTACTTACTGCTGTTGTAGCACTTGGTGTCAACATGTAACAGAACTGGGTTCTCTCCTGGCTCAGAAGGCCAGAAACCAGATTCAGAGCCCTAGCTCTCGGAGCAGGCTTGCTTTCTGTGTTGGCTCTGGGGGAAGGCCCCTGCCTCTTTCAGCTTCAGTCGTCTTGATGATCTCTCAACCTCAGTGGTCGACGCATGGTAGCTCTTCCCCTGTTTGTACTTGTTTGTATCTTTGCTGCTCTGTATTATTTTGAGGTAGTTAGGTTTAGGACCCACCCTGCATGCGTATGGCCTCCTAAACACGACGTGCAATTGCATTATGGAAGGCTCTTCTGTTTCATTCCATTCCATCTACAGGTATGGGGTTAGGAATTCAACACGTTTTGGGGGGACACAGTTCAATCCAGGACCCCTTTGGTGAACTTTCAGGCCGCTGCTGCTTGCTGACAGGCAGTGAGAGTTCAGACTCACCCAGCGACTCCTCAGGTGAAAAGGTCTGGAGATCTGCTGCGATATAGATGACACCCTAGAATGTGTCATGTGGGGTCTTACGAGTAGAAATCGTCTAGACAGCAAGCAAGAACACATCTCGACCCCTAACAATCATCTCTAACCCTTTCATGCCAAAATGAAAGAGCAAACACTAATGGAAGGTGTGGGCATCACTTGGGATTCCCAAATCCAGAACACTCCTTTCAGTGTTGGGGTAGTCACATGCCTCTTTGGGCTCTTCTTACCTCCCCGTGGAATGAAGAAGCCTAGAAGGTTATGTTTCCAAAATGCCATTTCTTCTTTTTTCTCTTTGGCCTCTTGACGGCGTACCGCATCTGTTTTTCCTTGAATGTGATTTTCTCTCTTTCCATCTTCTTTTTATTCTAGGAACAGTCAGAAGCAAGCGCGACCGATGACGAGTAATCCCGGGGGACCTTTTCTTCCTCGGTAGAGCCGAGCTCCCCCCTCTTCCCTCTCTTCATTTCGACCCAGTGAGTTCATTTTGTCACAGTCACTGGGCTGTTTCTATATTATCATCATCTATACAACTAGCTATAGGGTAGTACCAGACAAACGTATGATATCATGTTGTAAAAAAAAAAAAAACCACACGAGCACGCACGCACGCGCGCACACAGACACACACACACACACACACACACACACACAGAGACACACACAGAAATATTTGTAACATATTGTGACCAAACGGGCCTCAAAGATTCAAAGATTAAAACAAGCAGACAGACAAGCAAAACAAAGACGTTTTTGGATGGGAAATATGTGGGTGGGTCGTATATTTCTATGGGTTGGGTCTGATTATTAGGGTTTGAACTGTGCCTCGTTCCATCGGGTGCCAAGATGGGAAGAGTCTGTCATTTTGTAGCGCTGATAACCAGAAGACGCCACAAATAGCCACTGGTTATTTTATTTTGCATCAGGTGATGCTCAAAGTTTTTTTAAATTTGTTTGGTAGTCGTGTTTTTATTTTCTTTGTCTGTTGTTATTGACACTGTGGTACATGTAAGCCGCTTGAATAGTTGGTCAGTGTACAATAGGTAGATTTCAGCTGCATATACGTTTCTTTCCCATTTTTTTATCTAGGAGCTGAAAAGGAAATGCATTTGGAATTGTATACGATTTATGTCTACTGTAAACAATGCTTACCTTTTTTTTTCTCTCTCTCTTTTGCGCTCTTGATTTTTACAATGTTTTTGTCGAAAACACTATTGACTCTTGAGATTTATACAGTGTATTGGGTAGCTTCTTCGATCCACCTGATTGATCACCTATGTTACCAGCGTGTTTCGTCTCCTTCTCCCCAAAGTGTACTTAATCTTTGCTTTCTTTGCACAATGTCTTTGGTTGCAAGTCATAAGCCTGAGGCAAATAAAATCCCAGTAATTTCCAAGAACGTGGTGTGGATGCTTTCCTAATAAAGAGAGATTTCGCTTCAACGAGTGCTGTCTCTTGCTTTTTGAGTCCAAGAGGATGGGTCAAATCCCTGATGGTCCCCAGCTGACTCTGAATTTCTGAACACCTGGTGGTGGTGGGAGGCACCCTTGAGTCAGTACCGACCCGCAGCGAGGCCACACACAACAAAAGGAAACCCTGCTGCCTGGTCCTTCACCCTGCTCAGTCATTACTACACTGGAGTCCATTGCTGCTGCCACTGTGCTGATCCATCTCTCTGGGGGTCTTTGTCTTTTTCGTTGACCCTCCACTTTACCCAGCATGATGTCCTTCCCCATGGTCTGGCCCCTCCTGATCACACATCCGAAGTATAAGAGACAAAGTCTCACCATCCAAGCTACTAAGGAGCATCTGGCTGTACATCCGGGACAGATTTGTTTGTTTTTCTGGCAGTCAGTCCATGGCATGGTGTTTTCCTATAGCTTTCACCAACACCACAATTCAAATGTATCGATTCTTCTGTGGCCCTCCTTACCCATTGTCCCGCTTTTTACATGGCATACAATGAGGACTGAAAAGACCATGTCTTGAATCAGGCACTGTGTCTTCAAAGTGGCATATCCTTTCTCTTAAGATTTCAGTAAACACCTGGTCAGGGGGAAACTGAAGAGACTGAGCAAGCGTGCCAGTCTCCTAGACTGCGTCAGGTGTCTTGGAGTCCATTTCCTTCTTGACTTTGAACCGTTAACCTTGGACCAGGCCACTTGACGCCATGCTTACATTTTCCTAGTAGCTTAAATTCTGCTTAATCCCAAGAAAAACCCGTAAGGCTGCTCATCCTGACTCACAGCAGACCCCACAGGGCTTACCAGATTGGAGTCTTGATGCAAGCAGACGGCTGCATCTTTCACCCGAGGTTCGCAGCCGAGCACTTAACCCACTGCACCACCAGGACCCCTTCCAGAGGCAAGCAAGCATAGGAGAGTATCCATGTGGCATTTGGGTGAGGCAGAGATTTCTCAAACAGGATATGCACAGCGTGAAACCTGCGTCGTTTCCTCCAGCTGCCAGAATAAAATCCCATAAAAATGGGTGGCTTTAAGGAGCAGAAATTGACTGTCTCACAATGTCGGAAACCCAGATCTGGGTGTTCACAGGGTTATGTCCTTCTCAGCTTCCAGAGCAAGAGTCTTTCTTTCTCTTATCAGTTTCTGGTGTCCTTGGCTTGGTTTGTAGACAGAACTTACCTGTGTGTGACCCTCTCCCCGTGTCTGTGTCCCCCACTTCCAGAAGACACCATTCAGAGAGGATTAGGGCTGGCTGGGACTTAATGTCTTAAGTAAGACACCATCTCCACAAACGAGGTCACATTCGTCGGTACAGCAGTGAGAACTTCCATGTGTCTTGTGGAAGGGATGCAGTTCAACCCATAACACTGCTAAAGAAAACTGAGGTCGCTCGGGCTTGATTTCCATGGAAAATCTTTGCCTTTTGAAAGATACAAGGGAACAAAACGTAAGCCACAGACGAGGGTTATCTCTTGAGAGTTCAAGTTCTCAGTGTCGTGCTGTTGGGTCGATTTTTGACTCATAGTAACTCCATTTGTTGGTAAGTGCCGTCGAGTCGGTTCTGACTCAGAGAATCCTATACAGGGTTTCCGAGGAGCGGCTGGTTGGTTTGAACCGCCGACCTTGCAGTCAGTAACTCCATGGTCCCTAGATTGCCAGCTTTATGAGAGCAGATCACCAGCAGTGAGCTCCCTAAATCCTTAATAAATAGCCGAGGTGGGGGGAGACCCCATACAGTCAAATACCCATTTCCTCTGCCTTTAGGTTCAATTTCCAGATTTCGGTCCCCAGTTCTCCCTTGGTGGGCTGCCCATGCCAGGTATTGGGGAACTACCAGACTGCCTAAACTGTCTTTAGGGTTAACATCTCCTCACAGACACCCCATCTTCCATGACTCCCGATCCCACTCAAGTGGGTCCAGTAGCTCCCAGCTCACTTTCCTATAATGAATGGGCTTTCCTCTTCCTCAGAGACCAAGTTTTTACTGATTTCTTGATAAATAAGGCTGAATCAACACAGACACAGCCTGGTGAGGGATCCCAGGGGAGCCGTAGAAGGCCCACTCTGCCTGGGTTATTGTGAGTTTGTGTATCCACCCCTAGACCTGAGCTGCTCAGGGTGCCTGCGTGTGTCCAGCTCTCTCTGCCTGGAATGTCCTTCCCGGCACCTCCATTCTGACTCAGCCTCTGGTCTCCGCTGGGATGCCACTGTGTGCAGAAAGTTCTCTTGTTGTGATGACATGTACTTTGAAAGGTTCCACAAAGAAAGCCAGTCCTCATGACTGTCACCATGGCAACAGGCTCATCTGTCCTGCCCATCAGCCTACGAGTTCAGCAGGGGACCACTGCTTTCTTACCACTCTGCATCTGGAAGGCACAGGAGAATGTTCCATTCATATTTCTGACCAAATGAACTAACGAAGAATTAAAACAGCTAAAATTCGATCTTGCAGTTAGCGCCTCCATCATTGTTAGGTGCCATTGGGTCAGCTCTGACTCATGGCTCCAAACAAAACATAACCCGTTCTTGCACCGTCTTCTCATTGTCCAGCACTATGTTGAACGACGTTCTGTGAGCCACAAGATTTTAATTCACTGCTTTCCAGCTGTCGATCTCCAGGTCTTTCTTCCTAGTCTTAGGCTAGAAATTCTGCTAAAACCTGACACCACAGACGGCCTCACTGGTATTTGGAATCTAGGTGACATCGTGGTGTTTGTTCCTGGTGTGAAGTTACTGTGGACTCCTAGCAACCCTGTATAGGGTTTCCAAGGCTGTCCCAGCATCATTGTTGTTGTTGTTAAGTGCCATCAAGTTGGTTCTGACCCATGGCGACCCTGTACAAGGTTTCTGAGGCTGTAAATCTTTACGGGAGCAGAAAGCCTCATCTTTCTCCCGTGGAGCAGCTGGTAGTTTTGAACAGCTGACCTTGCGGTTCACAGCCCAATTCGTAACCACTACGCTACCAGAGCTCCTTCCCAGCATCATAGTCATATACAAACCTCCATAGTATGACAAACTGACAGAAGGACAGGTAACAGCTAGAAGTCGTTAAGTACCGATTCCAACTCATAGCAACCTGTGTAGCAGGGGTGGGGAACCTTTTTTCTGCCTAACTTTATCACATCATTCGCGGGCCATCATTATCAACTTAAAAATTAGCCTGCTATATTTGATCAAATCGATGGCACTTAACAACAATGTAATGGCTGGGACTGAGGTTGTCTTGGCTGGGTCAGACCCAATGATTTCTAGGGCCTTACACAAGGAGCTCTGGTAGCGTAATGGTTACGAATCGGGCTGCTATCCTCAGGCTCAGCAGTTCGAAACTACCAGCTGTTCCGCAGGACAAAGATGAGACTCTGCTCTCGTAAAGATTTCCAGCCTCGGAAACCCTATACAGGGTCGCTATGAGTCAGAACAAACTCCACGGCACATAACAACAATGCAGAGTCCTAAGGAACTCTGGTAGCTTAGTGGTTACGAGTCAGACTGTTAACCTCAAGGTCAGCAGTTTGAAACTACCAGCAGTTCCATTGCAGAATGATGAGGCTTTCTGTTCCCATAAAGATTTACAGCCTTGGAAACCCTATGCAGGGTCACTAGGAGTCAGAACTGACTCCATGGCACACAACCACCATCACTCCCTCTGACCAGTAAGCCTGGCCTTTTGTATTATTTTGAGTTTTGTCCTACGTTTGTCTTCCACTCTCTGAGTCAGAGCTTACTGGAGGGCACTTAACAACAACATAGGCCTGAAGGCTGGACATTCCTTAGATGTAGGAACCATTTGAGATCAAAAGGCAACCTTTGCTCAAGGACAAAGCAGAGTACAGAAAAGGTTAGTAAAGAATGGGGAATTGAAATAGGAAACATGGGGAAAAGTGAGATAGGGAGTTTCACGGTGGAGATGAAGCGAAGTGGGTAAGACTTGTGGAATGGAAAACTGTTCTGCTCTGTAAACCTTCACCCATTCACTAGAAAAAAGGTTTTTTTTTAAGTGGAAAAATGAAATGCGATTTTCCCATGAACTTTCGAAGTCACTTATTCAGTGTATGTTGAGAATGGGGCAGGTAGAGGGGTGGGGGGAGACAATTCAACAAATGGGCATGAATATTCACCAGGGGTAAAAAATGTTCTTCCAGCTTGGAGAGGAATTTGCACTTGATCTGCCCTTGAAATAAGACTTAAAATACCACTGTGGAATAAGCACTAGACTGCTAACCACAAAGGCATCAGTTCAAACCCACAAGCTGCTCCTTGGGAGAAGGAAGAGATACTCTGCCACACCAAGATTTCATGTCAGAAGCCCCATAAAGGGGTCGCTATGAGTCGGAACCAACTGGAGGGCAGTGGAGGTTTTATAGAGCTCAAGGCAACATCGCTGGCACAAGAGTTAAACACTCTGCTGCTAACTGAAAGGCCAGGGTTCAAACCCACCCAGAGGTGCCTGGGGAGAAAGACTGGGGGGAGTGCTTCTGAAAAGATTGCAGCGTGGGACGTACCATGCAGTAGTTCCACTCTTAACACACGTGATCACCAGGACTCAGAGTCGACTGTATGCCACACATACAACTCCGTCCAGTTCAAAGATGAAGTCTCCTTTCAAATTGTTATTAAGTGCAGTGGAGTTGGTTCCAACTCATAGTCACCTTATATAGAGTTTCCAAGGAGTGACTAGTGAGTTTGAACCACCAACCTTGTGGTTCAAACCAACCTTGTGGTCCAGTGAGGACTCCTTTTCAAGTGGTGGTGGTGGTGGTGGTGTGCCCTGAAGTCAGTCCCAACTCAAAGCGGCCCCATATAGGTTTTCCGAGGCTGTAAGTCATTATGGGAGCAGAAAACCTCATCGTTCTGCAATGGAACGGCTGGTAGTTTCAAACTGCTGACCTTGAGGTTAACAGTCTGACTCGTAACCACTAAGCTACCAGAGTTCCTTAGGTCTCTATATTGTTGTTATGTGCCGTGGAGTTGGTTCCGACTCATAGCGACCCTGTAAAGGTTTTCTGAGGCTGGAAATCTTTACGGGAGCAGAAAGGCTCATCTTTGTCCCGTGAAACAGCTGGTAGTTTTGAACTTCTGACCTTAAGGTTCGCAGCCCGACTCGTAACCACTATGCTACCAGAGCTCCTTAGAGAGGGAGGGGCATAGTGGCTCCATAGGACAAGCACAGGACTGAAAACCATCAGATTCGCAGTTTGAACCTACCAGCCTCTCCATGGGAGAAAGATGAGGCTTTCTGTTGCCACAAAGATTTAAAAAACCTCGGAAATCCTGTACAGGGTAGCTATGAGTCAGAACTGACTTGTTGGCACTTACCAACAATAAGAGACTAGGGAGCCGTAGGAAGGTCCTGGGAAGCCAGCACATGGTCCCAGCTTTACCAAACATGCAGCATGACCTTCAGAAATCCCGTCATCTTTTTGAACCTGCATTTTCTCTTCTGTCAGGGGGGCCAATTGTTCATGAAACAGTCTCTGATGTTCTGTCTGGCTCTAGCATTCAATGGCGGTCTTTATTCTAATTTTTTTATGTTGGTTTGACTATTGTGGTTAAATGCAATTAGCTTTGCTGTGTGCGTCACAATAAATTCAGGCCTTGGACTCCTTCATGATACCAGAGTTGTCATGCCTTCGGAGACAAATGAATTGTCCACTTGATTCTGAAGACAATGAGTCAAGATTATGCGTAGGGAGGGGAGAACAACTCTGAAAAGTGAAATGGTAACTCCGCCAGATCTTGAAAGACTATTGAAACATTCTCTTGGAATCTGATAATTAAAGAAGGAAACTTGCATGACGTGGCTCACCAGTATGCATCACTCAAGAGATGGTATTAAATTAGCCAAAGAGAGGAGGCAAAAAGAGGAAGAAAAGGCTGGTGGTGTGTCTGATTTATTTAATCCTTTCAAATGGCATTCAGCCTCGCAGAAGGAAAGCTCTCCCTGATGAATCTCACTAAAATGTGCGGACGTCTAGTGTCTGTTTGTCATTATGGATTAACTGCTAACCTACAGGTTGGCAGTTCGAACCCACTCACCAGAGCCGCAGTGATAGCCAAGAGAAACCGGTGGAACACAGTTCCACTCTGCACCACAAGGGGTCGCCGTGAGTCGAATTGACTGGACAGCAACAGTGTTACTATCTGTTACTAGTGAGAATATTTAATGTGCTTTCTTTGAAGCTGAAGTCAAACAAATGAAATGAAATTGCCCAGGATCCTGCAGGCAGTAATATAAATTGGAAAGTCCCCGGGTAACTTCACACTTTAGTGGTATTTTGTTTAATCTGACAAGATCTGAGAAATACATCCAGAGTCCAGTGGCGCCATCAAAGATGGAACCACCCTGCCAGCTGACATCAAAACGACACTCCAAGAAGCAAGCTTCGGACAAAAGAAAACTTCCAACGGATTTGTTATTTTTTAAAAGTACATTGCTTCACTGAAATATGAGAACACCGGAAAAAGCCACAAAGGGATGCCTAACGCAGCGCTGGTGTCTCAGTGTTTTTTCTTTGGAGCTACAGTAAAAGTGCAGCCCTCTCTCTGAACCGTGGAATAAAGACAGATCAAAGTTTGGAGGAAGGCCATATCCGGGACCCCACCCCCACCCCCCGGGGCTGGCTCCCTCCCCGTCCACAACCAGGCCTTGGTTTAGCTGCCTCTCAGTTGAGTGTGCAAAAGATTCACAGGCTCTGCTATCAACAAAAAGGTTGGAGATTCAAGTCCACCCAGAGGTGCTTCAGAAGAAAGGCCTGGCGATCTACTTCCAAAATATCAGCCCCCTCGAAAACCCCGCAGAGCACAGCTGTGCTCTGACACACATGGGGTCACCAGGAGCCAGAATCAACTTAATGGGAGTGGCGGTTACGTAGTCACAGCCTATTGGATAGAAAACTCCGGCAACCAATCAGGCCAGGAGATTCGAAGACTCAGGACTAGCAAGGCCACTGAGGGACTTGAAAGATCTGGAGTGATTCTCAGATGAGCTTATCCACAAGGAAGAAACGAAAACTAGCTTTGTCCCCAGTCCTAAAGCTGTTTGCTTTGGCTTCACTCTTTTAATCCTCAGTGTCATCCGGGGTGGGGTGGGGCATTGTTTGAACCATTTTTACACAGCAGGAAACAGTATGAGAGGTTATGCAAGACCCGTGTCAAGCAGGGTCTGGGGTCCACACAACCCTGGATCCTGCCTCCCGGGCCCTACGGCCATCTGCTCAAGTCTGACTCCAGGCGCCCCCATGTGTACCAAAGCACAACTGTGTTCCATGGAGTTTTCTTTTTTGCTGTTGCTTTGTCTTTAAAACCATATGTCATTATATTTTTGGTGAAGATTTATATAGCAGTTTAGGTTCCCTTTCTACCCAAGTCGTTCTGTGATATTTGGTTACATTTCTCACTGCACATGAACATTCTTACCTCTCTCTGGTTGGTCTATTTCCATTCATCTAGCTTCCCTGCCTTCCTGACATTTTCATGTTGGGTTTTAAATGATTGTTAACCGTTGGTCTCATCTAGGTGACCTTTTAAAGAAGCACAGTAGTTACAGGGGATATTTACTATTTTGTGAACCAATTTGTTATTTAGTTACAAGGTGACCTCAGGGATTAGATTTGATTTCATAGGGTTTTCAATGGTTGATTTTTCAGAAGTAGATCATCAGTCTTTTCCTCTGAAAAGCGTCTAGATGGACTCGAACCTCCTTTTTTGTTAGCAGCCAAGTCTGTTAGTGGCTGGTACCATCCAAGGCCTCTTAAGGACAGATAAGGACTTCTTATTTGGAAGGGAGAACGCTATAGCACCAACTGAAGCCACTCGGCTCTGGCTGGAATCCCAGTGACGCATGCAGAGAGCGTGAAATCTGTGTTTTCTTCATTCACACCTCACTCCCACCCTATCTACCTGTCCAGTGGCAAACCTGATGGAAAAATGTTTTTCATTTTTATTATAAAGTTCTAGAGTTTAAAAAAAACAACAAAGAACCAAATCAAGTCAATTCCCACTCATAGCTGTTCAGTGCTGCTGAGTTGGTTCCTACTCAGAGCAACCCTGGATAGGGTCTTCAAGGCGGTGAATCTTTGTGAGGATAGAAAGCCTCATCTTTCTTCTAAAGAGCGACTGGTAGGCTCAGACCGCCAACCTTGTCGTTAGCAGCCCAGTGCTTAGCCTACAGAACCACCACGCTCCCCATTCCAACTCACAGCCACCCTATGAGGCAGAGTGGGACTGCCCCGTGTGCTTTCCAAGACTGTCCATCGTTATAACAGTTAACTGCCTCATCTTTCGGGTAGCAGCTGAATGCTTAACCATTGTGCTATCCAGGATCCTTGACTGAAGACTAATACTTACTGGCCTGTTTTCATTTGGAGTCCTGGTTTGGCACTGTAGGGTAAGCACTGGACTGTTAACTGCCAAGTTGGCAGTTCAAATCCACCAACTGGAACTAAGAAACCCCAGACATAGGGTCTTCTTGATGAATCGGAACCGAATCAAAGGCACTTATCAGCAGCAACTATTTGAAATGTTATTATTCAGGTGAAAATATACACAACAAAACCTTCACCAAGCTAATAATGTCCACACATCATGTCCCATGACACAGTGATGTCCTTTAGGATAGGCCTTTATCGCTCTTCAAGGAGCTCTGGTAGCGTAGTGGTTATGAATCCGGCTGCGAACCTTAAGGTCAGCGGTTCGTAACTACCAGCCGCTCCGCAGGAGAAAGATGAGGCTTTCTACTCCCGTAAAGATTTACACCCTCGGAAACCCTGTACAGGGTCGCTATGGGTCGGAACTGACTCAACGGCACTTAACAACAACAAACAACAACAATTCTAGAATAGTCTTCTTGACAACAAGCCAAAATGTGGAAAAGATGGTCTTGGGCTTAGAAAGAGGGATCAATGTTTATTTTGATAAACACTCACTCTCTTTTTGTACTAGAGGGCAGTCGTGGCTAACTTTATGTTTGTCGTTGTTGTTAAGTGCCTTTAAGTCAGAGAGCAGCTGGTGGGTTTGAACCACTGACCTTGTGGTTTGCAGTCCAGTGCTTAACCAATAGCACCACACCAGGAGTCCAGCTAGGTGCTCAACATGGTTCCATGTGCCATTCTAGAACTAATCCTGGAGATGGGTGTGCCCAGGGGAGTGTTCTAGTTCCTGGACAGCGGGTGTGGAAAGGCAATTAACAACTCAAGGTCACCCAGTGGGTGTGAACAGGAAAAGGTAAAAACATTCACTGCCCTCTCTGCCCGGCCAGGAGACAAGCTAAAATGTTAATCAGGTTACTGAGTGGGACCAAGTCCCTCCACCCAGGGGTCAAAATAGAATGTTAATCAGGTTACTGAGCGGAACCTAGCCTCTGGTTTTCCTCCTGTCTTTAGACAGGTCCGCAACCTAACCCCCTCCCTGATTCTGACCCCATAGAAGTCTGCACTGGCCTGCATTCGGAGCTCAGAATCTGGAGAAGCTGGCTCCTCTGAGCCAGCTGGCTTAATAAAATCTGAAACTCCGCTTCACCTCTCCGAGTAGCCTCGGTTTCCCCTCGGGCCCAGGGCTGCTGTCCTAAGACTCTCGAATCTAAAGCTGTTGTAACAGGTGGTGGAGCCAGAATCCCAGCAGACAGTGTGGTGCCGAGCCGCTCCCTGTACTTAATCCATCTCTGAAAACCTGCCCCTCACCCCATCCTCCTAACTAAATCCATAGACTCTGAAGCCAAGACATTAGTAAGCGGGCTAGAATCGACAGATCCACCCTAACACCTATGCGTGTTCGTTATCCACTTGAGAGGACAAATTAAATTTATCCCTGGAAGACACTATTTCAGAGTGATTAAATCATTCCTAACTACACAGTCTACCACCACTCCTCTGTCCGTTTGTCATACTGTGGTGGCTGTCATGTTGATGAGCTGCTGAAAGCTATGTCACTGGTATCTCAAATCCCAGCACAGTCACCCAGGAGGGACAGGCTTCAAGGGAGCTTCTAGACCAGAGAGACTAGGAAGAAAGGCCTGGTGATGCACTTCTGAAGAAACTGGCCTCTGAAAACCTTTTGAATATCAGCAGAACATTGTCTGATACAATGCTGAAATGTGAGCCCCTTAGATTGGAAGGTACTCAAAATATGGTTCAAACATAGGAACGATTGTGAAGATGTAGGACTGGACAGAGTTTCATTCTATTATGCATTGGGTTGCTTTGAGTTGGAACCAACCTGACAGCACTTACCAACAGCTACACAATAAGGAACATTGGTGGTACAACAGTTCAACACTTAGCTGCTAACCCAGAAGTTGGCGGTTCGAACCCACCATCGGCTTCGTGGGAGAAAAGATGTGCTTCTCTGTCCCCGTACAGATTCCAGCCTAGAAAATACTGTGTGGCAGTTCTACTCTGTCCCAAGGGGTCACGATGAGGTGGAATCAATGGCTCCCAATAGCAATAACTACAGGATTAGTCTATTGCTTGTAGCTTTCAATGTCTCCCCTTCTGTTTCTAAAATTCAGCCACAGAAAAGCTACAGCTCAGCGAATCACATTGTTTTCCCCCATGTCACTATTCATTTGTTCAACAAAAGCTATTTGCTTTCAACTATGAACAAAGTGGAGTCCTGGTGAGGCACTGCAGGGTAATGCACTGGACCGAAATGTTCAATGGTACAAACTCACCAGCTGCTCCTCAGAAAGCCTAGGCAGGGTTACTATGAATCAGAACTGACTTGATGGCATTTAAACACCAACAATGAACAGACTAGAGGAACCCTAGTAATGCTGGAGGATAAGGACTGGATCGCTAACTGAAAAGCTGGCAGTTCAAATTCACCAATTGATCTGAGGGAGAAAGATGACGTTTTGGTATGGCATTGTGGGATAAAGCACTGGACTGCAAGGTCAGTTTGAGCCACAAGGTCGGCACTTCAAACTCACCAGCCGCTCCTTGGAAACCCTATACAGGGTCGCTATGGGTCGAAACTGACTCTATGGCACTTAACAATAACTCTGTCCTAAAGAGTCCTGGTCTGGTGCTGTAGGCTAAGCAGAGGACTGCTAACAGCAAAGTTGGTGATTCAAATGCACCCGATACAGAGTCACTATGAGTCATAACCAACTTGAAGGCACTTAACAACAATGACAACAATTACAAGAAAGGTTTACAGGTTCAGAAACGCTAGACAAAGTTACTAAGAGTCTAAATCCACAGAGTGGCAGCGGCTTTGGTTTTGGTATGCATACAGAGGCTCGCATACAGCATGCTAACACATGTAAAATACACAAGACAAAGATAATATATGAGTCTGTCTGTGAACTGAGAAACCAGAGACGTCTCTGATAGTCAAATAAAATCAAATCAAAGCTCTCTGACTCACTGCTATTTTTGGTTCAGTTCAGCTCAGCAAATATTTGCCAAGGAATCCATTGAAGGGGAAGGTTAGTCTATAAACAAGTTTCACGCCGCCTCAAACATTCCAGGAACATCATTTGCTCATAAAAGTAGATGTTCTGGTTACACATCATTCTCACTTGCAGTGGCTGTGTTATGAATATCTTTGAAGGTCTTTGGGCAGTACCCTTCAAACCCACCCAGAGGCACAGGGAAAGTAGGGCCTGCCGATCTACTTCTGAAAGTTTACAGCCTTGAAAATCCCATGGAGTTGTTTCTGCTCTGAATTGTCTCAGTGAAAATGGGTTTAGTTTCTTCGTCTTACCAGCCTATCTTACTTTATTTGGGACTGCCCTTTTACCCAAAGCCCCAGCTGGAAGGATGAGTAAGGGTGGTTAACACTATCATTACTGGCCGGCCATAGTCAATTGAAACAACCTATCAGATCAGCTGATACTGTTAAGTGTCATCAAATCGGTTTCAACTCATAGCAACCTTGGACAGGGTTTCTGAGGAGCAGCTGGTGTTTTGATCCTCCAACCTTGTGATTAGTAGTCTAACGCTTGTCCTAAAAACCTGATCAGATGTTCCTCCCTTCAGAAGTAAATATGACATAAAGATCAAACAGTTGTTGGTTGGGGACCAATACCACCACCTTCAAGTCCACTCTGATTTATGGTAACCTCCCCCCACCCCATGTTTGTCAGAGTAGAACTGTGTGCTATAGGGTTTTCTATGGCTATTTTGTTGTTGTTGTTCTGAGAATTGCCAGCCCTTTCCTCTGAGGTTCCTTTGTGTGAACTCGAACCTTCAGTCTTTCGGATAATAGCTGAGCTTGTTAACCATTTACACCACCCAGAGGCTCCTCGGATTGGTGACAGAACTCTCCAAAATGAGGAAACACAGACTGTAATCTGCAGAAAAGGAACAGAGAGTCAGGGACTTGGGTGTAGGCCGGTACTTGAGAACTCTTGACTTCATAGTTTCAATTTCTTGGTGGCTTCAGACACATCACTTAAAAACGATTTCTATGAAAGTCCAAATGAAACAGGAACTGCTTTCAGATCAGGCAGGGAAAGGGGAACTTGTGTTTCTCTACTCAGATGGAGAAGGCAACCTTGAGGTCAATGTTGATAAGTGCGGTCGAGTCAGTTCCAACTCACAGCGGCCCTGTATAGGGTTTTTCAGTAGCGGCTGGTGGGTTTGAACCACCGATACTGCAGTTACTTGTGCTGTGCTTATCCTGAAGCACCACACCAGGATTCCAAGGTCCATGTGAGTACATTTTTAAAGGCTATTGAGAAAAGATTGCAATGTTGGTCATTAAAATATTATAATCTATTATGCTGAGAATTTTCATTTCCTTCTCTAATTTCCTTCTGCTGACATGGAGTACTGTTCTAATTATGACTGAGTTGGTTTATTTATTTCACTGGTGACTTGTCCTTGGATAACCCATGAGATTAGCTTGGTTCCCTTTCGTTGCTTTCATTACAATCTTAGGTTGTGTTCTCACAGAAGTAGGTCTGAGACGAGGATTTAGCCCAAGTTGTTCGCTTGGAGAAGTAAGTGCAAATGGTTAGCACTCTTTGCTGCTAGCCAAAGGTTTGGAGGTTCAAGGCCACCGAGAGGTGCCTTGGAAGAAAAGCCTGGTGATCTATTTCTGAAAAAATCAGTCACTGAAATCCCTATAGAGGCCAGCCGCTGAGACCCCTATGGAGTCCAGCCACTGAGGCCCCTATAGAGTCCAGACGCTGAGACCCCTATAGAGTCCAGCTGCTGAGACCCCTATAGACTCCAGCTGCTGATGTCCCTATAGAGTCCAGCTTCTGAGACCCCTATAGAGTCCAGTTTTATTTTGACACACTTGGGGGTGCCATGAGTTGGAAATGACTTGGTTAGAAATGACAGCTTGTTTGGGAAGTCATTCTGAGACCAGACACCGGTCAGGGAGTGGGGAACGCTAACTAGGAAGGGGTGAAAGTTAAGGAGTATGCTCTAATGTAGACCACTGGAGTCCAATCCTACTAGATCAGCCCCACTAGAGAAGCCTTGGGTTAAACCAACCACAAAACCCTGTCAAACCTGACTCATAGCGACCTTATAGGACACAGAACCAATGCATATGGTTTCCAAGGCTGGAGTGCTGGTGTGGTACTGCTGCAGGAAAAGCATTGGACTTCTAGCTGTAGGGTCGGCGGTTCAAACCCACCAGCTGCTCCTGAGAAACCCTATATAAGATCACTATGAGTCGGAGTCTCTGAGTTGGCGCCTACTTTTCGGCACTTAACAATAACAACAACAATAATCTCCATGCATTTGAGCTACGGTGTTGGCAAAAATATTTTAAGTACCATTGACTGCCAGAAGAAGAAATCTGTCTTGGGAGAAGTACAGGCAGCGTGCTCCTTACACACAGCTCGCCAGACATCATCTCTCAGAATGTGGGCATGGTGTTGGGAGGGACCAGTCCCCGAGAAGAACGCCATGCTTGGGTCAGCTAAAGTGAGGAAGTCCCCCAAAGAGATGGACTGGCTCAGTGGCAGCCCCAATGGGCTGAGACATAGTAACAGTGATTGTGAGGTTGGTGCAGGACTGGACGGTGTTTTGTTCTGTTGTGTTGACTTGACGGCATCAGCAATGTTTACGGAAGTGTTGGTTAGCCGCCGTGTTGGTTAGCAGCTAAGCGCTTAACCTCTGTGCCACCAGAATTGAACTGTGATCTTTCTTTAATGGAATAAATCTTCACTTTGCAAAACATATCCTTCATTCATCTTAACTGGCCGCCCTTCTACTAAGCCCCCACTGTCTGATTCAGTGCCACTGTGTTGCATTAAGAAATGTTGATTCTACATTGTAAAAATCTCAACATAAAGAGAGCTGACATTGGGCTTAAATCTAGTGGGCTGGACAGTTCCCTTAACTTGAGACATCATCTGCAATTAATTATTTATAGACGAGCAGCAGTGTTGTAGCATGAATTCGGAGAGTTACTGGGGCCATCCATCTCTCAAGCGAAGAATTAATGACAAGCAAGACCAGACAGAGATGGCTAGACACGCGGGCCGCCAAGTCTGTCCATGTTTACTATAAAAAATAGCAAGAAGGATCAAAGTCAATGAGAGAAAAAAAGGTTTTGTTCTCATGGAACTGAATGATGAGGGATGGCAAAGGTCAAGACTGAAACACCGATAATTTATAGTTCTACGAAAATGGGAGACATCACTCAACATACATGCTCCGTAGTCAAAGAAGCACCTAGCTATTGTATTGGTGGTTGGTGGCGGGGGCTGTGTGCCGTGGAGTTGGTTCTGACACATAGAGACCCTGTGTAGTGGTTACGAATCGGGCTGCGAACCTTAAGGTCAGCGGTTCGAAACTACCAGCCGCTCCGCGGGAGAAAGATGAGGCTTTCTACTCCCGTAAAGATTTACACCCTCGGAAACCCTGTACAGGGTCGCTATGGGTCGGACCCGACTCGATGGCACTTAACAACAACAACATAGGGTTTCCGAGGCTGTAAATCTTTATGGGAGCAGAAAGCCTCATTTTCTTTTTAAAATTTTTATTGTGAATTGAGTGAAAGTTTACAGGGCAGATCATCAGTTTTACATTCAACAAATCATGTACTTTGTTTCATTACAGTGATTATAATCCCCTCCATGGACCATCAGTTAACAGTGTTTCTCTCTATTCATTTTAGCTTTTGTTGTTTGTTTAAATACTCAGATATACATAATAATTTAAACAACCAAAGGGCACATTCTGTAAGTCTGCCTCAGTCTGCCTCATGGCCACCATCTCTTAGTCCCTCTCTTTCCATGAGTCTAGAGTCCTCGGCTTCTCCCTCTCTCCATGTCTCCATCTCTGCCTCCATCTCTGGTGTCCCTGCTTCTCTGGTAAGGTACCGCATTCCACTTGTGCACTTCTCCCTTGATGGTCCTAGGGTCCTCTGTTTTTGGACTGTAAGATTAACTACTCCCCTGTTTTTGTAACAAAACGTCTACCTTTACAATTGTGACAGTTGCAATTAGCCATGATAACAATTACTCACTATTGAATCATAAGAATCTTATCCCCATTTCTTTTTACTAGACCCATCTAGACAAGATGAAAACTATTCAGTGAGACTCTATCTTAGGCCATAGGCTGTAAGTGCTAAAAGAATGAGGTAATTTGGGGCCAAGCTGGGGGAGGTTTGGGAATCGGTGTCTCTCTCCTGAGTGGTGCAATGGTTTCCAATCAACCAATAAGGATTTTGGGTTTGAATTTTCCCAATGGTACCCCGGAAGAAAGGCCTGGCTATCTACTCTGTAGCCGTTAAAGCCAGGAACCCCCATGGATCAGCTCTGCTCTGTAACACGTGGGTCACCATGAGGTGAAATGGACTTGGCAGTAATGCAGTGGTTAGTTAGCTAGGAGAAAGGGCAGACAGGCCATCTTGTGGAACTGACTTGTTCTTTCTAATATGGTCAGTTCCAAATTTGATCCAGCCCACCCTCTAGGGATCCTAGAAGTAATGTCTTCCACATTCCCCAGTCAGAGTCCCTGACCCCTCCTTCAGTGTCAGATTGTAAGCATCCTGGAGACCAGGGGTGTGGAACGTCTGGCCCGTGGGCTGTATAAGGTGCGAGAAATTATTTGCTCTAGACCTGTCATCACATTGTTGTTGAGTGCCGTCAAGTCAGTTCTGACCCATAGCAACCCTGTATAGGGTTTCCAAGGAGCAGCTGGTGAGCTTGAACCATCCACCTTGAGGTTCAAACTGACTTTGTGGTCCAGAACATTAACCCACAGCGCCACATCAGGACTCCAGCCATCACACTGCTGTTGTTGTTGTTAAGTGCCGTCAAGTCGGTTCCGACCCATAGCGACCCTGAACAGGGTTTCCAAGGCTGTAATCTTTACGGGAGCAGAAAGCCTCATCTTTCTCCCATGGAGCAGCTGGTAGTTTCGAACTGCTCACCTTGAGGTTTGCAGCCCGATTCGTAACCACTATGCTACCAGAGCCATCACATTAGGGGTGAGTTAATTAAACATTGGACCAAACATAGCAGGCTAATTTTTAAGTTGATCATACTTTGATGTCTCACGAATGATGCTATAAACTTTGTCAGTCCCAAGGGTCCCATCCCTGCTTTAGATCATGAGGGCGGCAGACCTGGTTTCTCTTATTTGTCTTCCTATCTTAGGGCTGGACCCTCTGTGAGTACATAGGGGCGAGGGCTCGCTCAATGATGTATTTCTTGGCTGACAGTGAATTGATGACAGTGAATTGATGACAACTCCGGGAATTTGGTGGTAACAAAAATCACTGTTCTTGTTAATTGCCCTAAGTTTCAACTCATGGTGGTCAACACAGGAAACACTGCCCAGGCCTGTCCATCTCCCATCACTGATCAACTCAAGTCCATTGTACCGACATGGTGCATTTTGACTACCTTCCAACATAGGGGGCTCATCCTACAGAACATAGCAGACAATATCCTGTTATAATCCATAAGGGGCTTCATTGGCTGATTTCTAGAAGTAAATGTTCATGTCTTCCTTGGTATGGAAGCTCCATTATACCTACTCACCATGGGTGACCCTGTTAGGAATTTATCTTAGGCTGGCTTCTCTGGAGAAGCAAAACCAGTGCTATCTCTCTCTCTCTCTCTCTCTCTCTCTCTCTCTCTCTCTCTCTCTCT
>NW_006408574.1:7685668-7696414 GCF_000296735.1 Chrysochloris asiatica
ATGTGCCGTGGAGTCGGTTCTGACTCATAGCAACCCTGTACAGGGTTTCTGAGGCTGTAAATCTTTACGGGAGCAGAAAGCCTCATCTTTCTCCCACGGAACCGCTAGAAGTTTTGAACTGCTGACTGTGAGGTTTGCAGCCTGACTCCTAACCATTACACTACCAGAACTCCATATATATGTGTATATAAAAGGAGTCCTGGTGTGGTGCTGTGAGATAAGCACCTCAAGGCTGGACCTCAAGGCTGGTTTGAACCACAAGGTTTGTGGTTCAAGATCACCAGCTGCTCCTTGGAAACCCTATACAGGGTTGCTTTGAGTAAGAACCGACTTGATGGCACTTAACAACAATAACATATATAAAGAGAAGTTTATATCAAGGAAGTGGTTTAAGATTGTAGAGCTAGGAGAGTCCCAAGTACAGGCTAGGCAAATCAAGATGGTGGGTGGGTCCAGAAGTCGGGACACATAGCAGGACCTCGGAGTTGGAGCAGGGGCGGCAGAACGGCGATGGGCAGCCAAAGCCTGTACAGGTCTCTGCAAACCGGCGGCACAGAGAACAAGAGACAGGATGACAGGAACAGGCATGCAGGACCCTCACAGGCTGAGATGAACTGGAGGTTGGAGGACGACCCAGACATGAGATCCTAACCCAGCGGTGGGGGGAGGGGGTGCTGGAGGGAGGAAGCGTCTTTCCCCGAATGGCCAATGTATCTGGAGCAGGCCACACCCCCAAGGAAACACCCTTTCAATTGATTGGCCGTTGATAGCCAATCATCATATAGTTAACTATGGCTGCTTATAGTCAATCAGCATTGAGTTAACTATCAACTGCCAAACAACTGGGAAACCTGGCTCCATTAAGTTGATACAGAACCTAACTGTCACAGTATTTGAAATCACTCCCAGCATTTTGGTAACCTGCAAACTACCACCGTACAACACACTGATAGAGGGATGGTGGTAGTTCCCCCAAGGGAGGTTAAACCTTCTGAAGTCCTCTTGGGTTTCTTCATAACACAGCTCAACCGCCGCTCCCCACCTGGGTACACAGTCTGCAAACAGCAGTTGTGGGAGACGGAGCCGTAGTTCTTTAGGAAGCTTGACTGAGAAGATTAATAGTATCACAGTGGAAAAGGCAGCAAGACTGGGTGTCTGCTTTAAATCTTTCTTTAGCAAGTGTCGTTTGAGGCACAGTGGACTAGATGGTCAGGGAGCAGCATTTCCCACTTAATGGTTGTACACACAGTTTTGCATCCTGATTGTGTCTGATTGGGTTGAGGACCAGAGACTAAGGTTGCTGGTCAGCATGCAGTGGAGCGATCTGCTCTCACGTGGGCCCAGATCTCACAGCCATGCCTCTTGGTCCTCAACAACCAGGGTCCCCTGTTCAGACATACTCAGGGTGAGGCCTGACTCCCCTGGAATGGGCCTGGCTTATTCTCAACTCTTCTCCCTTCCGAGACACCCAGAATCCTCTAAATTTGGGGACTCTAGAGCCAGGCCTTTATGAGCTTCTCTGGGTAAATGGAAAACTCATCTCTAAGTTATTGTCTGATTCCATTCTAACAGGTGTGCTTAGGTTAGTCTCCATGAGCCCATTTCACAGCTAAGGGAGCCTAAGCTTGGGGAAGAATTTAAGTTACTGTCCAGCGTCTCAGAGTTAACATCCACACTCATGTCTTGTGGCCCTGGTTGTTGGAGATACCATCAAGTTGATTCTGATTCATAGCAAACACCTGTGACAAGGAGAACTTCCCCAGAAGGTGGACAAAGATGCCAGCTCTTTCTTCTGCAGAGCTGCTGCGTGTATCTGAACAGCAGCCGAGGGCTTTAACATTGCATTGTCAGGGCTTCTCCTTATACACTAAACTGCAACTTTAATTTATACCAAGGAGAGCATCCAGGCCTGCAGTCTGCCCTTGCTATGCCCCCTTCCTCTGTCTGTCAAGCTGGGCTGGCCCTTCAGTCCTTCCCCTCCCTCCCCCTGCCCCAATCCATAACTAAGCAGGCCTGGGCCCACTGAGAACCCCTGGGGGGCGCCAAACCATCAGACTCCTGGAAAGAAGTTTAGCAAAATGTCTTCCTCTGAACACCCCCACTTCTAAACTAGGTGGCTGGTGGAGATCTGGCTTTGCAAGAAGATGGGGTTCCGCTAGAAACATACCCAAAAGTAGCTTCTTGTTGTTGTTGTTAAGTGCCATCGAGTTGGTTCCAACTCCTAGCGACCCTGTCTGTATAGGGTTTCTGAAGAGCGGCTGGTGGGCTTGAACTGCTGACGTTGCTGTTCAGGCAACCTTGCAGTCCAGCACATTAACCCATAGCTCTGCACCACCAGGAAGTAGTTTGGTGGATATGTGCTGTGGAGTCGGTTCCGACTCATAGCGACCCTGTACAGGGTTTCTGAGGCTGTAAATCTTTAAGGCAGCAGAAAGCCTCATCTTTCTCCCAGCAGAACAATTGATAGTTTCGAACTGCTGACCCTGAGGTTAACAGCCTGATTCGTAACCACTACACTACCAGAGCTCCTCAGAAGTAGTTTAGAGACAAGGAATTCAGGGAAGAAGGCAGGTGAATGTTTTCTTTAGGGATGATTTTATTTCAGAGTCTACCACTGAAGTCTGTTGTTGTTGTCATTAAATGCCATCGAGTTGGTTCCCACTTATAACAATCCTGTATAGTTTCCAAGGAGTGGCTGGTGGGTTTGAACTGCTGATCTTGAGGTTAGCAATCCAGTGCTTACCCCCTCAGCACCACCCCAGTACTACTGAGCATGGTGAACAACAAAGACAGGGAGTTTTCGGAAGCTGATTGCCAGACCTTTCTTCCATTAGCAGCCAAGCTTGTTAAGTATTTGTCTCTTCTAAGAGCACTTGTTGTGAGCCATCGAGTCAGTTTCAACTTACAGTGACTCTGAATCAGGTTTTCACGACTACAAATCTCTTCCAGAGCAGAAAGCCTCATCTTTCTTCCATGGAACAGCTAGTGGATTTGAACCGCCAATCATGAAGTTGACAGTCCAACACATAACCCACTATGTCACCAGGGCTCAAGACCCTGCTTAAGACAAACAAACCAAAAACCCTCTTGTTGAATCTTTCTTCTCGTGGAGACCTCATCTTTAGACCTTGCCTCCCAAAAGCAAGAACAAATCCACTACCACTGAGTAAATGTCACCGTACAGGACAGACTAAACCTGTTTCCAAGGCTGTGAATCTTTAGCAAAGCAGATGGGCCACGTCTTTCTCCTGTGGGTGAACTGGTGATTTTGTGGTGCCAGTCTTTCAGTTGGTGGCCAAACACTTTAACCGCCATGCGCACCAGGGCCCCTGATTTGGCGGACCCTCATTTGAAAAACCACAAAATGCCTTGTGTTCTCACTGCCCACCGCCCAATCATCTCTTCTTAAGTGACTGCTGCTTTCAAGAAAGTTCTACTCCCTCTCCTGAGGCCTGGCCAGGGAAACGTAGCAAGACCTCCATGGGAGAGCTCTGAGAGTCCTCTCAAAGCAGAAACCTGCCTATTGAAACAAAGCCTGCAGTCTTATAAGTCTTGTAATCACAGGAGGACAAGGCTTGCTGGCGATGGTTTTGACACTGAGCTAGGGCCCCGGCGTTCTCTCTCCAGGACAGGTTCCCAGGCAACCCCTTCTGGGCTTGTCTAGAGTGTGGGGTGACCTTCAGCATCAGAGAAGTCCAATCCCTCTGTCTCATATTACACCAGAAGCACATTTTGATTCCCTCTCTACATTCTTGACAATAGCTCACACTTCTAGAAATACCAAAGGAGACACACATGACTGCACACTGCAAGGTCGGCGGTTCGAATCCACGAGCCATTCCCTGGGACAAAGATGTGGCAGTCTGCTTCCGTCAAGACAAAACCCAAACAAACCCACTGTCATACTGTCGATTGGGACTCAGAGCAACCCTATATGGCATTCTCGAGGCTGTAGCTGTTTACAGGAGCAGAAAGTCTCATCTTTCTTCCCAGGAGCGGCTAGTGGGTTTGAACTGCTGACCTTGCAGTTAGCAGGCCAAGGTGTATCCAACAGCGCCACCAGGACTCCAATCTTGGAAACCCTGCACTTGTAGGATAAGCACTTGACCTCAAGGTTGGTTTGGACCACAAGGTTGGCAGTTCAAATTAGCCAGCCGCTCCTTGGAAACCTTATACAATGTCGCTATGAATCAAAACTGACTCTACAGCACTTAACAACAACAACTCTGTCCTATTGGGTCACTATGAACTGGAGGGCAGTGGGTAGGGACACCCAGGAGTAGCTTCTGGGAGAAGGCATTGTAATCGTTTCTCTTAGCCCTGCCTCTAAAACCCACAAGGAACAAGCACATGATACAAACAGGTAGGGCGTGCTTACTGTGGGGTTAGGACTTGAGGCTCCCTCATTCCATCTCCCACAGGGACACTGATGGCGCAGTATTAGAATGTTTGCCTCTCATGCTAAGGAACCAGGTTCGATTCCCGGTCAGTGCACATCAAGGGCATTCAACACCCACTTGTCAGTGGAGGGTTTTGCCGAACTTCTAGGTTCAGATAGACAACAGAAAAGGAAGGGGACCTGGGGTAGCACGACAAATGCTAACCAAATGATCTCTAACCAAATGATCGATGGTTTGAAACCACCAGCTGCACCTTCTGATGAAAAGACCTGGCGAGCAGCCCCTAGGAAACCATATTGTTGTTGTTATGTGCTGTTGAGTCAGTTCCAGCTCATAGGGACTCTGTGTATAGGGTTTCTAAGGAGTGGCTGGTGAGTTTGAAATGTTGGGCTTAAGGTTCAAACCAACCTTTTGGGCCAGATTTTATGCTATAGCGCCACACTAGGATTCCAGGAAACGATCCAGAGCAGTTCTGGTCTATCACAAAGTCCTGGTGTGGCGCTGTAGGTAAATGCACAGGACTGCAAGGTTGGTTTAAACCTCAATGTCGGCTGTTCAAGCTCACCAGTCGTTCCTTGGAAACCCTACACAGGGTCGCTATGGGTCGGAACCAACTCGTCAGCACACAACAACAACGACAACATAATCTATCACATGGATGTGGCACTGTCAGATAAGCCCTAGACTGCAAGGTCGATTTGAACTGCAAGGTTGGTGGTTCAAATTCACCAGCTACTCCTCAGAAACCCTAAACAGGGTAAATACGAGTCAGAACTGACTTGACGGCACTTAACTACAACATATTTTATCACATCGGGTCACTATGAGTCAGAATCCACTTGACATTGCAAGACAGTAACACGGAAGAAAGACTTGGCAATCTACGTTTGCAAATCAGCAATGAAAACCCTGTGGATCACAAGAGTCCAATGCATAGCTGCTGATGGGGACCCTGTGTGGGACCTGCAGTGTTTCCTTCTGCTCACTAGCAAGTCTATCTCCTGACCACATGCCCACTGCTGACACCCTCTTGTTTATAGACTCTGGGGCTCCACAACTGTGGGGATAGTGAGAAAACAGTGTCTAGCTCTGGGAGTGTAGTGGTTACAAATTGGGCTGCGAACCACAAGGTCAGCAGTTCGAAACTGACAGCTGTTCTGCAGGAGAAAGATGAGGTTTTCTGCTCCAGTAAATATTTACAGCCTTGGAAACCCTGTACAAGGGTCACTATGACTCGGAACCGACTCCACAGCACATAACAACAACAACAACTGATCTCCCCTTGGTACCTCCCTCCTCCTCTTTCTGTCTGCAGGTTTGGAGAAGGCTAACCGCAAGTTCCCGGTTTCCAAGTGGATATGTGAGCCCAACTGGGCCAAACAGGATCATTTATCCAACCTGGCCCGGAATGTGTGGGTTAGGGCAGGCACACAGCTCCTGCCAGGCCAGGGAGACTAGATGACGGGGATTTTTCTGGAAGCTGGGGAAAGAGCTTCATCATCCTGGGTGTGCTTGGGTCCTTTGTTGCAACTACTATGGGGTGTCAGAAAGTGCGTGGCAAAATGGAATTTGAAGATAATGGGAATTTTTCCACAAACCTTTTGAAGCTGCCTTGCATTTTGAGCACCTTCCAACTCAGAGGGCTTATCTTTCGACATTCTGCTCTGTTGTGATCCAGGGTTTTCATTGGCTGGTTTTCAGGAGGAGATCACCAGGTCTTTCCTCCTAGTCTGTCTTAGTCTGGAAGCTCCGCTGAAACCTGTCCACCATGGTGACCCTGCGGTGTTTGAAATACTGCAGGCCTGGCTTCCAGCATCACAATGGCATGAAAGACTCCACAGTAGGACAGACTGATGGACAGACGTAGGTCACAGCTGTCGTAGCAGTCCTGGTGGGGCCATGTTTAAGCACTTGGCAGCCAACTGAAAAATCAGTGGTTCGAACTCACCCTCTGCTCAGTGGGAAGAAGATGTGGAAGTCAGTGTCTGTAAAGATTTACAACCTCAGAAACCTTCTTCCAGGGGCTCCATGAGGTGGGGTCCGCTTCACGACGGTGATTTCTTTTTGACCGACTTGAAGGTACTTAACACCAACAGTGACATGCATTATAGATACCTGTTGTGGTGGTGGTGGCTGTGTGCCGTGGAGTCGGTTCCGACTCATAGCGACCCTGCACAGGGTTCCCGAGGCTGTAAATCTTTACAGGAGCAGAAAGCCTCATCTTTCTCCTGCGGAGCAGCTGGTAGTTTTGAACTGCTGACTTTGCGGTTCGCAGCCCGATTCGTACGTGCAACATCACCAATTGTAGCAACAGTTAGAGTGGTGTGGGGCTGTAGGATCAGCAGTGAACTGCTAACTACAAGGTCGGCAATTCAAACCCACCATCTGCTCCTCAGAAACCCTATACAGGGTCACTATGACTCAGAATTGACTCAATGGCTCTTAACAACAACAACATAATAAAAAATTTTTAAAAATCTAAAACATCAAATTCATGTTGTAGAGTCAATATGAATTCATAGTGACATTACAGGACAGAGTAGAAGTTTCCGAGACTGTGACTCTTTTCTTTCCTTTTTTAAAAGCTTTTATTGTGAATTGAGTGATTAATTTACATGGGAGAACATCGGTTTTACACTTATCCTATCATATTACCCCAAAACACTCAGGAATCGTTTAAACAACCACAGGGCACATTCTGCAAGTCTGCCTCTTGGCCTCCAGCACACAACTTTTCTCTTTCCATGAATCTAGAGTCCTCAGCTGCTCTCTCTCTCCATGTCCCCATCTCTGCCTCCATCTCTGGTGTAGCTGCCTCTCTGGATAGGGCCCCACATTCTGTTCCTTCTCTTCTCCCTGATGTTCCTAGGGTCCTCTGTTCCTGGACTGTAATATTAACTACTCCCACTTTTTGTTACAAAACTTCTACCTTTACAGTTGTGACAGTCCATCAGTCATGATAACAATGACTCACTATTGGGATATTTTGTTACATGGGATATAATTGTTATATGGGATAACAATTACCCCATCTCCTTTCACCAGACCCATTTAGACAAGATGAAAACTATTCGGTGGGGACTCTATCTTCCCCCACACTCTGAAACTAAACTCCCTCTTTGCCGGGGTCTGGCCTCGGCAAGGGGGTGAGGACCCGAAGATGGGGTGTCCGGTGACGATGGCAAGAGAGAGATAGAGAGAGAGAAAACAGACACAGAGAAAACAGATACAAAGAAGACAGACAAGGGTAGAGAGAGAGAAAACAGACACAGAGAAAACAGATACAAAGAAGACAGACACCCGGGCTTGATGCAAGCTGCCAGACAGAATGCTCAATGGCTGACATTTTCCCTTCTCGGACTAACTCTAGGTGGGAAGTCTGGAGAGGCGAGAGAGAAAAGAAACACTCGGAGACCAGAGTAGATGCAAAACCGGCAGACAGCCTCTTCATACCCCGCAAGCAATCATGCCCCACAAGCACTAATGCCCTCTCGGACTTAAGTCTGCATCCGTCTCTTATTTCCTCTCTTTCAGGGAGGGATCTTTACAGAAGAAGAATGGTATTATTCAGACAAGACAATCCTTCAAATAAGTTAAGCCAGTAAACCTTACTTAAACCAATATTCCTTTCTTCCTTATTGGGTTTAACCTTCACTTGGATCAAACTAATTGAACCCAGGGTGGTCCGAGGGCGTTGCCCCCATTGTCCTTAATCCCATATTCCCAGAATTTACCACTCCACCCCAAGTGAATATACCCCGGGCAGTTCCTCTCCAGAGCCTCCCTGCTTAATCCCAGTAAACCTGTCCTTGTTCGTCCTCTGAGGAAGTTTTATTGCCTTGGTTCTAGGGGGAAAATCTTGACCTTAGAAACTTAGGGGAATATTGCATTTCTCTGTGGACATCCAGGGCTCATGTTTGGAATTAAATAAATATGACTAAACAATTTGATGAAAAACAATCTGCTATTAACTGCCAGTGGCCTCATTTGTTACACTCGGCCCTAGAGGGCCTCGAACCTCTGACTAGTCTTACACGGTCTGCAACACCTCTTGAAACCTTGTAAGCTAGTCACTTTGTACCTTTATTGCCCTCTCCTTTTAGGTAGCCAATGTTTAAGTTGTTGAGGCCGGAAATCTTTACAGGAGCAAACTGCCACATCTTTCTCTGGTGGAACGGCTGGTGGGTTTAAACCATCAACCTTAACCACCACAACACCAGAGGGCTCCTACGGTCAACCTACATGCAGAAAAGATTATCATGGATTTATAAAAAAGTGATACACCAAAGGAAAAAACCCAGTACAATCAAGTCAATTCCAAGTTATAGCAACCCTACCGGTCAGTGTAAGACTGCTCCCTGGCCTTCCGAGACGCCCGTCTTTATAGAAACAGACAGCCTTGACTTTCTACGGGGTTTGAACTGCTGACCTTTGGTTTAGCCACCTGATGCTTAACTCGCCATGCCACTAGGACTTCTCTATAAATGAGATTCTGATGACGAAGGCAGGAACACACAGCATTTCAGTGTCACGGGGGCAAAAAGGAGAAACAGACCCTTGGGCGGTGGCTGTGGTTTGAAGAAAAGCTTTCAAGTCAGTAGAGCTGCTCTGGCGCAGTGGGATTTGCTGAACTCTTTCAAGAACATAAAACATATGAAAACAATCATGGCAGTTCTAATGCAGGCTTCTTATTCTACCACGCATGGGTCCGGCTCTCCGACCCAGTGAAGACCAGCTGAACTTTCAGGAGGCCTTGAGTGTAGGAAGAGGGCTGCCCATGTTGAAGTGGTCACCATGAAAAGTACACACATTGGACTTGTTGCCAACGCCAAGGCCAGGGCTCCACCTTGCCGCACTTCCTCGGGCCCCCCTCCATCACTCCATTCATGCACACGGTTTGACAACTGGTGGACCTGCCCAGACGGCTGTAGAAATGCACCACTTTCAGTTTTAAACTGCCCAAAGAAACAACAAGGCTGTCTTGTAATAAGTTAGCCAGATGCTCCTTAGAAGTGAAGAAGAAGAATGAGATCCCATATCTTTAAAGTGCTAAAAAGCAATGATGTCACTTTGAGGACTAAGGTGCGTCTGACCCAAGCCATGGTTATTTATGCAAAAGCCGGGCAATGAATCAGGAAGACCGAAAAAGAATCAATGCTTTTGAGTTATGGTGTTGGTGGAGAATATTGAAAGTGCCATTGACTTCCAGAAGAATGAACACATTTATCTTGGAAGAAGTACAGCTAGAATATTCATTAGAGGCAAGGTGGTGAGACTTGGTCTCTCATACGTTGGACATGTTGTCAGGAGGGACCAGTCCCTGAAGAAGGACTTCCTGCTTGGTAAAGTCGAGGGTCTGCAAAAGAGAGGAAGGTCTTCACAGGGATGCATTAGCACAATGGCAGCAACTGTGGCCTCAAGCAACAAGTGTGTGGATAGTGCAGGACGGGGAAGTGTTTTCTTGTTACACACAGGCTCACTACGAGTTGGAACTGACTGTACGGCACCTAACAACAACTTTTATGAGTGTGTGGGACTCAGGGTCAGTGTTTTTTTATTGTAAGGAGTAAAGAGTCTTGGAAGCAGCCTCTTGGATGTTCTTACCTCCTACAGCAAACTCTACTGACCCCAGGCGGGGAATGAACCTCAAGTCTCATCAAAACCACTCTCAGAACTTCTGGTGCTTCCCTGACCGGGCAGCATAGGTACATGGGCTCGGGAGAAAGTAGGGGGCGTATCACAAATTGGGGCCCCCGCCTGGTAGACAGACAGCTTTTGGGCTGTCTGTTTACATTAGACTGCAACTTTATGAACTTGTTTTTTTGAAGGATCAAACTATTGAGGAGTTAGGAGCATTTTGAGCTTCCACCCACCTGCTCCGGGCTCCTACCCCCCGGATGGCCCCACCCACTGCAGAACTTAGCAGGGCCTGAGCAGACCCATTCAAAGGGCGGACACTCTCAGAGAACCAGCGGGGCCACAGGAACCAACATAGTCCATCCCAGGGGGGTCCTTATTGCCACATTAGGCATTACCGGCGTGTATATAGGATACATTGGGGGGGGGTTCAAGGCACAGGGAGACAAAGAGAGGCATTTTAGACGTCATCAAAAACAGACCCCATCTGCCTGCAAACACCAAGCCCATCCCCCACGTCTTCAGCCTAGGCCAGCCCTCTGCCCAGCCTCCTAGCCTTAGGCCTGCCCATCAAAGCATCAAGGTTTGGGCCAGCCCAAGCTGAGAAGCAGCTTAACACCAGTAACAAAGCACCCCTGCTGAGGTTTAATCCGCCAGACTGCAAAGCCTTTTGAATTGCAGGAACTGTGGTTCTAGCTCAATAGCTGCT
>NW_006408574.1:7707149-7721187 GCF_000296735.1 Chrysochloris asiatica
ATATACGATGGAATGAATGTAAAACTAAAGTTCTCCCATGTAAACTATCATATAATTCACAATAAAACATTAAAAAAAAAATAGAATAGAAAAAAACCAAAAAAGAGTGTATGGGCAAAGGCAGAGTCCCCACTGAATAGTTTTCATCTTGTCTAGATGGGTCTGATGAAAAGAGATGGGGATAAGATACTTGTGATTTCAATAGTAATTGTTATCATGACTAATTACAACAGTCACAACTGTAAGGTAGAAGTTTTATAACAAAAAGGGGGGAGTAGTTAATCGTACAGTTCAAGAACAGAGGTCTCTAGGACCATCAAGGGAGAAGAGCAAGAGCAGAATGTGGTATACAGAGAAGCAACAACACCAGAGATGGAGACAGAAATGAGGACATGGAGAGCGAGGGTAGCTGAGGACTCCGAACTCAGGGAAAGAGAAAGGCTGTGTGCTGGCAGCCAGAAGGCAGGCTTACAGAATGTGCCCTCTGGTTGTGTAAATTATTATTATTGTGTAAATTATTATATATTCCTGAGTGTTGTTGTGTACATACCCCACCCCCCCAAAAAAAACAGAGGGAATGGAAGCGAATACTGTTGAATGATGATACAAGGAGATTGTAATCATTGCAATGAAATGATGAATTGTAAAACCGATGTTCTCCCACGTAAACTATCATTCAATTCACAATAAAAACTTGACAAAAAGGAAAAAAAAAAACACCACTCTCAGCTACACCCTCCCTGCCATAACAGACACACCAAAAGTGGGTGACTTCTTTGTATAGACACTGGTTTCCTGGAATTCCAGGAGCTGCAAGTTTAAGCTCTGAGGGTGATCCTCAAGGAAGATGGCCTTTGTTGAGTTGGAACTAACAACCTTGCAGTAGCAAGTCAAGTGCTTCATTGTTTGTGCCAACCAGTCAATCTTACACAGGCATTGGAGTTAGGATTCCAGCACATCTTGAGGGACATAATTCAATACATGGAGTTCTGATCTGGCACTGTAGATAAGCACTGGACTGACTAGTAACTGCAAAGTTGACAGTTCAAATCTATCAATTGCTCTTCAGAAACCCTATACCAGGGTTACTCCGAGTCCGAATCAACGGCACTTAACAATAACAACAATTCATTCCACAACAGACGGTCAGCACTTTGCTGAGGCTGGACCTGGGCTGACCTCTCTCCTCTCCACAGCAGGACCCACTGGTCCTGGTCCCGCAGGGCAGCTTGTCTCAGGCAGTAGGGACGTTCTTGGCTCTCTCTCTCTCTCTCTCTCTCTCTCTCTCTCTCTCTCTCTCCTCCTATGAGCTCCACAGCTGGTTCAGCTAACACCTGTGTGTTGCTAAGTGACAAATCTGAGACTCTTTACTATGGGCTTCTGAAAGGAGACAAGGAAGGTAAGCGAATTCCAGGATGCTCAACAGAAAAGTGCCAGCCCACATACCCAGATTCTGCCCTGAAACCACCCAAGGGGAGACCAGAAGTGGCCATTTCAAATGAGGGATTCAGATGACTTCGTTGTTAAAGTAGGACACTGGCATTCATAAGGCCCCAGCTGGCCAGTCCCTTGGGCTCATGACCGCTAATGTCCACCATTCAGCATCTTACTCCACAGTCAGAGCGTATTTGGGAGCAGGAACCCAGGACTGACCTAACACAGGGCCGCATACTGACCAGCATAAAGGAGGAGTTCGGATTCACAGAACAGACACGGGGGGCATTCAGAAGGGTGGGTTATTCCAAGAACAAAAAGACAGTTCTAATTTACAAGCCCTATTACGTACTCTACCCCACGGGGCTCGGTGTTTCTCACTTAACTTACCATCTGAGGGCTTTCTCAGTGCCTTAGGGTGCTCCATGGGTCAGGGCCAGTGAGTATGTGTGTGTAAAGAAGATAGTACAAGAGACTATGCAAATTTGTAATGTGCTATGTATATACACCTGGGAGCTTCAAAAAAATTCATAGCAAAATTCTATTCTATTTTTCCATGAAATTTTTGAAGTATATATATATACATATATATATATATATATATTTATAAATGCCATTGAATCAGGATCTGACTCATAGTGACCTTGTACAGAGAGACCCTGTCCAGGGTTTACAAGGAGCAACTGGTGAGTTGGAACTGCTTGCCATTCTGGCCCAAACCAACTTTGCAGTTTACCACATTAACCAGCAGCGCCACACCAGAAGTATACATGTTGCTGTTGTTAAGTACCATGGAGTCAGTTTCAACTCATAGCGACCCTGCACAGGGTTTACGAGGCTGTAAATCTTTACGGGAGCAGAAAGCCTCATCTTTCTCCCGCGGAACCGCTGGTAGTTTCAAACTGCTGACCTTGAGGTTGGCAGCCCGATTCGTAATCACTACATTACCAGAGCTCCATATATATATATATATACTCATATTGGGACTTGACATATATGGCACACATATATGTTAATTTGTTAAGTGCAGTCAAGTCGGTTCCAACACATAGCACCTCTGCATAGGGTTTCCAAGGAGAAACTGATGGGTTTGAACTACTGACCTTGAGGTTCAAACTGACATTTTTGTCCAGTGTTTTAGCCAACAGTGCCACACCAATACATAAGTGTCTGTATATTTATGTGTGTGTGTATGTATATACATATATATATATAGTCCTGGTAGGTATATGTTGTAACATACATAGTACTAGACTGCTACCTGAAAGATCATTGGTTCAAACACACCAGGTGCTCTTTGGAAACCCTATACAGGATTGCTATGAGTAGGAACCGACTCGACAACACTTAACAACACTGGTTCTGGTATGGCACTGAAGGATAAGCACTGGACTGCTAGCCCACAAGGTCAGCAATTCAAATCCATGAATCCTAGACAGGGTTGATATGAGTTGGAACCTACTCGACAGCACTTCACAACAACAACAACAACACACACACACATACAGGCACTTGCTTCCTTCAAGGAACCCTGATGGTGCAAGAGTTCATCAGTCAGCTGCTAACTGAAAATTGGTTCAAACCCACCAGCAGCTCCAGAGAAGAATAGTCTGGCAATCTAGTCTTGTAAAGATTACAGCCCAAACCAAACCAAACCCACTATGGGCAGTTCTACTCTGTCCTGTCAGTCAAACTCAACACAACAACAACACACTTCCTACATCAAACCCCATGATCCCCAGTACAGGGGAAACTTACCCTGCTATTTATGAAATCGCTTTATTAAGCCACATGAGGGGGCTTCAGAAAGTGTGGGAAAATGGAATGAAAAGATAGTGGAAATTTCCCATGGAGTTCCTAAAGCTTCCTCAGATACTTGTACACATTCACAGGAGAGATTCATTTCAAGGAATTGGAATTGGCTCACATAGATTTAAGT
Source organism: Chrysochloris asiatica (assembly GCF_000296735.1). NCBI lineage: Eukaryota > Metazoa > Chordata > Mammalia > Afrosoricida > Chrysochloridae > Chrysochloris > Chrysochloris asiatica. Next base: position 7,710,523 of record NW_006408574.1, read on the forward strand.
CCCCAAATCTGTAGGTTGGTGGCAGGCTGGAAGCTCCTGCAGACTTGTGCCCCCAAATCCATAGGTTAGGTCACGGGAAGAGTAAAGAGAGAAAGCAAGTCTTGGCAAAACATCTCTATAATTTGGAACAGAATGAAGGAAGCTTCCGTTTCAATGACTTGATGGATTGTATCACGTTTGATTACAGTATGGGAAATAACTGCATCCCATCATGTTAGATTACTTTAGGGAACATCAATGAAATATGTATTTGAGCAAACAAAACGCCTGAGGGCCAATGACTAGCCACATCAACCCAGAAAATTAACCACTGCCCTCATCTCTTCTCTTGAGGTGGGGACATGAACTCAGAGCCACATGTAAGACTCCTGGTCAGAAAGGCAGCCAGTGGAGGTCTCTGACGACAGATACAGGCAGACAGCTCCTGTATCTTTGGGCCCCATAGTTAAGGTTAGTAATGAGGGCATCCATGCCTAATAAATATTTGTTCCAGTACAAATTGCTGCAGCTTGATGAACCTGCCCTATACTCATGGATGTAGTACCTCAAAATACCGACAGAGAGGGAAGGACTCTTCACATCAAGTATCAATGCTATCCTCTCTGTACACAGGGTAGATAGGGACGGGCAACTTAGACATTGGCTACCTAAAGAGGGGGCGATAAAGGCACGAAGTGACTGGCTTACAAGGTTTCAAGAGGCAGTCTAATTTAAGAGTATGGGGCAGGGGGAGGTAGAATCCCCACTGAATAGTTTTCATCTTGTCTAGATGGGTCTGGTGAAAGGAGTTGGGGATAAGATTCTTATTCAATAGTGAGTCATTCTTATTATGACTAATTGCGACTGTCACAACTGTAAAGGTAGAAGTTTTGTAACAAAAATGGGGGAGTAGTTAATCTTACAGTCCAGGAACAGAGGACCCTAGGACCATCAAGGGAGAAAAGCACAAGCGGAAGGCGGGACACTATCCAGAGAAGCAGTGACACCAGAGATGGGGACACCGAGAGAGGGAGCAGCTGAGAACTCTAGACTCATGGAAAAAGAGGGACTGAGAGCTGGCAGCCAGGAGGCAGGCTTGCAGAATGCGCCCTTTGGTTGTTTAATTGATTATATATTCCTGAGTGTTTTTGTGTACATCAAAAACAGAAAACAGAGGGAATAGAAATTAAATAAATACTTGTTCCATGGCCTTAAATCTTCATTACTTCCTGTTTGCATCACACCTTTTTCTATTATGAAACAGCTTTCCTATTTAAAAAAAAAAGAAGCAAAATTTTGTTTAACTTTTCATTGTGATTTGGATGAAAGTCTACAGAGCAAACTGGTTTCCTGGCAACAATCACACCCGTGCTATGTTCTGGCTTGGACTGCAGTCCCCACCATGGGCCAGCGCTCTTCCACGTCTTCCTGCGTTTCCAGCTTCCGTTCGCACTTCTTTCTGCCTTCTGAGTTTTATCCCTGGACAGCTCTGTGCTTTTCATCGCCTGTGGTTGATTGTTCTGAGGTGTTTGTGCCTCCCCAGTGTGGTTGCTTACCTGGTTGTTGTTGTTGTTAGGTGCAGTTGCATCGGTACCGACTTATAGCGACCCTATACACAGACAAGAAACACTGCTCAGTCCTGGGCCAAACTCACAAATGTTTCCACACTTGAGCCCATTGATGCTGTCATTTTGCCAATGCATCTCGCTGGGGTCTTCCTTTCCTTCTCTGACCCTCCACTTTAAAAAACTTGATATTCTTCTCCAGCCACTGGTCCCTCCTGATAATATGACTGAAGTATGAGAGATGAAATCTGGCCATCCTGGCCTCCAGGGGGCGCTCTGTAGTCCCGTCTAATATTTGGCTGAAAGTTAAGCCACCGGGGTGAGTTCAGTTCCTGGCTTGAAGACCATATTTGTTTTTACTGGATGACTTTGTGGAAGAGCAGATAGTTCTCATGTCTTCAGAGGGGAGATCAAACAAAGGATGGGGTAAGGGACTTGCCCATAGTGACAGAGTGTCAGGTAGACACACAAGCCAGCAGCCAGGGGCTTCAGGGGGTCTTAAGGAAATCGAAGAGAACCTCCCAGTACTGTACCAAGGTCCCATTATTAATCTATGGGCTTTTAAACTTGGATTTGAGTCTGAGCAGAACAGGAAGTTTTTTGTCAGTTGTAAATCGTTGTTGATAGGAGCAACCCCATGTACACCCGGGTTCTGTGCCGTGTACACCCCAGTCCTGCGCCGTGCACACCCGGGTCCTGCGCCGTGTACACCCCGGTCCCGCGCCAGCCTCATCCTCAGAATTGCTTGTTTGAGCCTTTTGTTGCAGCCGCTGTGCCGGCCCATCTCCTTAAGAGTTTTTCCCTTTTGTTGACCCTCTACTTTACCAAGCATGATAACCCTCTCCAGGGACTGGTCTCTCCTGACGACGTGTCCGAAGTCTGTATGATGAAGTCTCGGCATTCTCACGTCTAAGGAACATTCCGGGTGTGTGTCTTCCCACACAGATTTGTTCAGTGTTCCATTTAATGTTCTTCCAAACACCATAATTGAAACGCATCAATTCTTCTACAGTCTTCCTTATTCACCATCCAGCTTTCACATGTTTCTGAGGCCAATGAAAACACCACGGCTTGCGTCAGACACACTTTAATTTTCAAAGTGACGTCTTTGCTCTTAAACACTTTAAAGAGGTCATTTGCAGTGGATTTTCCCAATGTTATGTTGCTGTTCCCATAGCAACCCTGTATAGGGTTTCCAAGGAGTGGCTGGTGGTCAACCACTGACCTTGAGGTTCAAACAGTCCAGTGCATTAACCCACAGCACCACACCAGGACTCCCCATGCAATAGGTTGTTTGATTTCCTGACTGCTGCGTCCATGTTTATTTGTGGATCTAGTAAAATGAAATGCTTAACAACTTTGATCTTGCTTCTGTTTATTGTGATGTTGTTTATGGGCAGATTTTAGATGAATAAATAAATGTCCCTTCTAGGTTAGAACTCATGCTAAGTCTTTGTGGCGCCATAGGACCGCACTTGACCTCTAGATTGGTTTGAACCACAAGGTTGGTGGTTCAAACTCATCAGCGGCTCCTCGGAAACCCTATCCAGGGCAGCTATACATCAAAATCGACTCGACTGCACTTAACAACAACAACACTTTACTTAAGCTGTTGAGTCAGAGAAAAGAGACCAGACTTCACCATAAGAGACAAAATTCCACCAGAAAAAAAAAAAATCAATTTTGTTAATAATGGAAAGTAAAAATAATAACTGTGTAATCAGGAATTATTTACGGCCGAAGCAGTTTCTCTTGCTGGGAAAGTAAACATATCTACTTCTCTTTGGTACTTATCTAGCAGTGGGGAACCACCGAATCTGAAAGCAGCTGATTCAATTAATGTTATCCCTTAATTATTTCTGAAAACTGTTAGCAACATAGCTCAGTGCATCTGGGCTATAGATGCTCAGTTTTATACCTCCTTTTTGCTTTCACAGAGTAAATGATGAACACTTCTAAATTATGAACACTTCCAACACAGATCTCTTGGAAGAAGCACATCCAGAATGCTCCTTAGAAGTGAAAATGTCAAGATTTCTTCTCACGGACTTTGGACATGACATCAGGAAGGACCAGTCCCTGGAGAGGGACATGCTAATACCACGTGTTATTTCTGTCATTCTAAACACAGAAACCCTGTACAGGGCCGCTATGAGTCGGAACCGACTCCACGGCACATAACAACAATAACCAACAAGTCCATAGAAGCGAATTGTGATTCTATAGATCAGGCATACTCAAAGGGGGTCATTGTTGTTATGTGTCATCAAGTCAGTTCCGACTCATAGTGATCCTACATAGGGTTTCCAAGGAGTGGCTGGTGAGCTTGAACCTCTGACCTTGCAGTTCAGTGCAATAACCCACAGCACCACACCAGGACTACGGGGATCATATCACCTCCCCAAGCCCAAACAAATCAGTTGCCATCGGTCGACTCCAACTCGAGGTGATTCTGTGTTTTGTAGACTAACACTGTGCTCCTCAGGGGTTTTGAGACTGTGACCTTTCAGAAGCGGATCACCAGGTCTTTCTTCTGAGGTACCTCTGGGTGGGTTCAGACCACCAAGTTAGCATTTTTATTTTATTTTAGCATTTCATTGTGTTTTAGGTGATCAGTTTCCCATTCAAATAATTGCTCTGTGACATCGGTGACTGTGCTGGCCCGCTCATTTCCACCTGCCTGCTCCATTTCCATCCCTTCTACTCCCCTGTCCCCTGTGTCTTCTCGTCTTTGTTTTGGGGTAAATGTTGCCCTTTGGGACTCATGTGTTGATAGCTCTAAGGAGCATTGTCATGGTATCCCTGTCTACTTTATCAGTCAATCTATTATTTGGCTGAAAGCTGACCTCCAGGAGTGGTTTGGGTACTAAGATACAAGGGTGACTCTTACCAAGTCTCTATCAGTCCATAGAATCTGGTCTTTCTTTATGATTTTGAGTTTTGTTCTATACTGTTTCTTCTATTCTGACCAGGACCTTCTAGTGTGTCCCTGGTGAAAGCATTCATTACTGGTAGCCGGGCACCATCACGTTCTTCTGGTCTTAGGCCAGAGGAGGCTGTGGCTCATGCGAGTTGTTAGGTCTTTGGTTTTATTTGGTTTGGTTTTCTTCACTCTCCTTTGTTCCAGATGGGAAGAGATCGACAGTGTGTCTTTCATGGCCACTCACAAGCTTTTAAGATCCCAGACGCTACTCACCAGACTAGGATGTAGAAGTTTTCATGGGCCATAGTGATGTTGTGGGTTATGTGTTGGGCTGCTAACAGCAAAGTTGGCAGTTTGAGTCCACCCGGAACACTGTGGGAGAAAGATGAAGGTTTCTGCTTCCATAAGATTTACAACCTCAGAAATCCTATACAGGGTCACTGTGAATTGGAACCGATTTGACGGTCTATCATCACCACCACCATCAAGAAGTTTCCATAGCTGTGCCCGCTATGGAGTCTTTTATTCATATGGATATATATACAGTAATACAAACTGTACTTATGTATGCACACACATGAACTCCCATAGGCCCGCCCACACCTCTAGAGCATACGTGAATCACTTACCAGTTTGGTTATTACTGGTGTTGCAGAATGCTATATGCTATAGCATTTACTATTGTTATGAATTGGGCTGCTAACCACAAGGTCAACAGTTTAAATGCACCTGTTACTCCTTGGGAGAAAGACAAGGCTTTCCATTCCCATAAAGATTGACAGCCTATGAGTCAGACAACACACAACAACACAACAACAACTATCTGGATAGTGTTTCTCCCTTGTCCCCGCTGCTAACCATCAAAGGCTGCTGTATTATATAAACCTATTCTTGGCTTTCTATAAGAGTGATATCTTACAATTATCTGTCCTTTGTGACGGCCTTATTTCACTCTCATGTCCTGCATGTTCATCCATGTCATGGTTCTGTGACCTCTCATTATTCTTTATCGCTGCAGAGTATTCTGTTGTATGAAAGGGCCACAGCTTATCCATTCATGTGCTGCTGGGCACTGTTTGTCCATCATCTGTTGTTTCCATCTTGTTGCTCTTGTGCATAGCGCTGCGATGAATAGAGACAGATACATTTCTCTGTGTGTCACTCTTCTTGCATCTCTGGGGCACTAGGAATGGGATTGCTGGATCATAAGGTATTTGTATTTCTAGTTTTCTGAGGAATTGACATACCATTTTCCATTGGGGTTTTATCAGCAATACAGGAGTTCCAATCGTCCCACAACCTTGTTGTTGTTGTTGTTTTTAAATCAGTGCCAGTTTTGCAGGGGTGAGAAGGTACCTCACTGTAGTTTTGATTTGCATCTCTCTAATGGTCAATAATAAAAAAAAATGAAATGGGACATGTAAACATCAATATCCTAGGCATTAGTGAGCTGAAATGGACTGGCATTTGGCCCTTTTGAATCTGACAATCACATGGTTTACTAGCTGGAATGACAAATTTAAGAGGAAGGGCATTGCATTCATCATCAAAAAGAACATTTCGAGAGCAGTCATGAGGTACAATGCTATCTGTGATAGGATAATTTCCATCCACCTATAAGGAAGACCAGTTAATACCACTAGTATCCAAATTTATGCACCAACCATTAAAGCCAGCGATGATGAAATAGAAGAATTCTACTAAGTTCTTCAGTCTGAAATTGACTAAACACACAACCAAGATGCATTGATCATTACTGACGATTGGAATGCAAAGTTTGGAAACAAAGAGGAAGGATCAGTAGTTGGAAAATATGGCCTTGGTGATAGAAATAATGCTGGAGATTGCATGACAGGATTTTGCGAGACCAATGAATTCTTCATTGCAAATACCATTTTTTAACAGCATAATAGATGACTATACACATGGACCTCACCAGATGGAATACACAGAAATCAAATTTACTACATCCGTGGAAAGAGATGGTGGAAAAACTCCGTATCATCAGCCAAAACAAGGCCAGGGGCAGACTGTGGAACAGATCATCAATTGCTCATATGCAAATTCAGGCTAAAGCTAAAGAAAATTAAAACAAGTCCATGAGAGTCAAAATATGACCTTGAATATATCCCACCTAAATTTAGAGATCATCTGAAGAATTGATCTGAAGCATTAGACACTAAAGGCCAAAGACCAGAAGAGTTGTGGGATGACATCAAGAACATCAGACAAGAAGAAAGCAAAAGGTCATTGAGAAGACAAGAGAGAAGGAAAAGAGCAAAATGGACATCAGAAGAGACTCTGAAATATACTTTCCAGTGCAGAGATGCTAAAGCAAATGGAAGAAGTGAGGAGGTACAAGAGCTGAACAGAAAGTTTCAAAGGTCAGCTCGAGACGCCAAAGTCAATTATTATAATAAATGTGCAAAGACCTGGAGTTAGAAAACTATAAGGGAAGAACATGCTCAGCATTTCTTAACCCGAGGGAACTGAAGCAAACATTCAAACCTAGACTTGGGGAATTGAAGGATTCTCTGGGCAAACTACTGAAGGATGCAGAAAGCATCAAAAGAAGATGGAAGGAATACACAGAGTCACTGTACCAAAAAGAAATGGTGGATGGTCAATCATTTCAAATGGTAGCATATGATCAAGAGCCAATGATACTGAAAGAAGAAATCCAAGGTGCATTGACGGCACTGGAAAAGAACAAGGAAATGCGAATTGATGGGATAAAAATTGAAATCTTTCAACAACATGAGGTGGCACTCGAGGCACTCACACATAAATGCCAAGATATTTGGAAGACTTGGCCCTCATTGGAAGAGATCATGATTTTTGTATTTGTGCCCATTCCAAAGAGAGGTGACCCAACAGAATGGTGTGGATTGCACCTCCATGTAAATAAAACAAAAACACTCACCATTGGATCAATAAATAACATCCATATAAATGGAGAAAAGATTCAAGTTGTCAGTGACTTCATTTTGCTTGGATCAACTATCAACACTCATGGAAGCAGCAGTCAGGAAATCAAATGACGTATTGCATTAGGTAAATCTGCTGCACAGGAACTTTTTAAAGTGTTGAAGAGCAAAGATGTCAGCTTGAGGACTAAGGTATGCCTGACCCAAGCCATGGTATTTTCAATAACCTCATATGCATGCAAAAACTGAACAGTGAGTAAGGAAGACCGTAGAAGAATTGATGTTTTTGAGTTGTGGTGTTGGAGGAGAATATTGAAAGTGCCATGGGCTGCCAAAAGAACCAACAGTTCTGTGTTGGAAGAAGTGCAGCCAGAGTGCCCCTTGGAGGACAAGATGGCCAAACTTTGTCTCTCATACTTTGGACATATTGTCAGGAGGGACCAGTCACTTTGGTAAGATGGAGGGTCAGAGAAAAGGAGGAAGACCCCTAGTGAGATGGATTGGCAAAGTGACAGCATTAATGGGCTGAAGTGTGGCAACAATTGTGGGGTTGGCCCAGGACTGGGCAGTGTTTCGTTCTGTTGTTCTGTTGAGGTCTCTATGAGTCCATAACAACTCAATGGCATCTAACAACAACAACAATGAGACTCCTGGTGTGGTGCTGTAGGATCAGCACTGGTCTGTAATCCACAAGGTCAGCAGTTCAAACCCACCAGCTGCTCCTCAGGAACCCTATACAGGGTTGTTATGAGTTCGAACTGACTTGGTGGTACTTACGACAACAATGGTCAATGCAGACTCCTGGTGTGATGCTGTCGGGTAAGCATTGGACTGCTAATTGCAAGGCTGGCACTTCAAATGCATCAGATGCCCCTAGAAAACTCTACACAGGGTCACTATGAGTCAGAACAAACTCAACAGCACTTCACAACAACAGTGGTTAATGTACATGAATGCTTGACAATGAATAAGGAAGACTGAAGAAGAATTGAAGCACCTGAATGATGATGTTGGTGAAGAATACTGAATATACCATAGTCCAGAAAGATGAGTAAACCTGTCTTGGAAGAAGGGCAGGCAGAATGCCCCTTAGAAGTAAAGATGGCAGGACTCTGTCTCCTGTACTTTCGACATGTTAGGACTAGTCCCTAACATGGAGAAGAAGATGAGCCTCAACAAGATAGACTGAGACAATGGTTAAAACAAGGACTCAAACCTAGCAATGATTGTAAGAATGATGCAGGACCAGGCAGGGTTTCCTTCTGGTCGACATAGGGTTGTTCTGAGTTGGCAGTGCCTCGATGATATCTAACAATTACAACATCTAATGTGTTAGGGGCCTGAATGTCTCCTTTGGTGATGTATCTGTTGATGTCCTTTGCCCATTTTTTATTGGCTTGTTTGTCTTTTCGCTGTTGAGGCATTGTTTTCATATTTTAGAGATTAGACTTGTCAGATATGTCACTGACAATTCTCCCCCCCCCCCACCCCAGTCTGTAGGTTCTCTTTTTACTCTTTTGGTAAAGTCTTGTGATGAATATAAGTATTTAATTTTTAGGAAAATAGTCGGTAATTTTCTCTATTCTCTTGTGGTATCTTTCCCTGGCTTTGTGTCAGGGTTATGCTGGCTTCATCGAATTAAGTAGGGAGTATTTTTTCCTTTTCTATGTTCTACAATAGTCTGAGTAGCATTGGTGTCAACTCTTCTCTGAATGTTTAATAGAATTCTCTAGTGAACTCATCACCAGACTAGAGATTTTTTTTGTCAACTATTTTTTAATAGTATATTTCATTTCTCCTTTTGTTACGGGTCTATTTCCATTTTCTGCCTCTGTTTATGTAAGTGTAGGTAGGTAGTGTGTTTCTTGGTATTTGTCTATTTCTTCTAAGGCTTCAAAATTGGTCAAGTAAACATTTCTATAATACTCTGTTCTGATCCATTTCAGCTCTTTGGGTTCTGTTATAATGGTGTCTCATGTGTGTCTGAGTAGAACTGTGCTCTGTGGGGTTTCCAGTAGCTGATTTTCCAGAAACAGGTCTCTAAGTCTTCTTTCTGAGGCATTTTATGTGGATTTGAACCCTAGCACGGCCGGATGATGGCATTAAACAGCTGCATTACCCAAGAACTCCAATTTTAAGCTTTTTAAATTGAGTGATAGTTTACATGGCAGAACATCAGTTTTGTACTCAACCAATCATATTTTGTTTCATTGCAATGAGTACAATTCCCTCCATGAGCCATCGGTTAACACTATTTGCCTCTATTGCCGCTTCTTTTTTTTTTTTTTCATGTTCACAAAAACACTCAGGACTATATAATCATTTAAACAACCAAAGGGCACATTCTGCAGCCTGCCTCCTGGCTGCCAACCCACAGCCTTTCTCTTTCCATGAGTCTAGAGTCCTCAGCTGCTCTGTCTCTCTAGGACATCGCCTCTGTCTCCATCTCTAATGTCGCTACTTCTCTGCATGGGATCTCATGTTCCACTCATGCTCTCCCCTCCTGATGGTGGGAGGGTCCTCTGTTCTTGGACTGTAAGATTAACTGCTCACCCCTTTTGATTACACATCTTTAACCTTTACAGTTGTGACAGTTGCAATTAGTCATGATAACAATTACTCACTATTGAATCATAAGACTCTTATCCCCATCTCCTTTCACCAGACCTGTCTAGACAAGATAAAAACCATTCAGTGGGGATTCTACCTCCCACCCTAGCGCTGAAACTAAACTTCCTCTTAAAAACTTGTAAGCCAGCCATTTCGTGTCTTTATAAACTCCTCCGTGCCCCTATTTTAGGTAGCCAATGTCTCAGTTACCTGTCCCTATCTACCCTGTGTACTGAGGGGATAGGATTGATACTTGATGTGAAGACTCCTTCCTTCTCAGTTGGTGTTTTGAGCTACGACATCCATACGCTCCTTGGAGGCCAAGATGGCCAAACTTCATCTCTCATACTTCAGATATATTGTGAGGAGGGACCAGTCGCTGGAGAAGGATATCATGTTTGGAAGAAGTGCAGCCAGAGTGCTCCTTGGAGGCCAAGATGGCCAAACTTCGTCTCTCATACTTTGGACATATTGTCAGTAGGGAGCAATCACTGGAGAAGGATATCATGTTTGGTAAGGTGGAGATCAAAGAAAAAGAGGAAGACCCCCTACAAGATGGATTAGCCAAGTGGCAGCATAGATGGATTCAAGCGTGGCAATAGTCGTGAGGTTGGCCCAGGATTGGGCAGTGTTTCGTTCTGCTGTGCATAAGGTCGCTATG
>NW_006408574.1:7721287-7771216 GCF_000296735.1 Chrysochloris asiatica
AGGCCAAGATGGCCAAACTTCATCTCTCATACTTCAGATATATTGTGAGGAGGGACCAGTCGCTGGAGAAGGATATCATGTTTGGTAAGGTGGAGATCAGAGAAAAAGAGGAAGACTCCCAATGAGATGGTTTGGCCAAGTGGCAGCATCAATGGACTCAAGCGTGGCAACAGTAGTGAGGTTGGCCCAGGATTGGGTGGTGTTTCGTTCTCCTGTGCATAAGGTTGCTATGAGTTGGCACCAACTCAATGGCATGTAACAACAACAACAACATCCACAAGTGTAGATCAAATTCATCAAACTGTAGCAATTTACACTTGCTTCCTGTATCAAATTTCTTAATCTTCCTCTAGTTGAGTTCTGATCATCAAGCCATTGAAACTAGTTCGAATGGGTACTGTCTGCAAGTTTGGGCATTCGTGTGCATTTCCCCTCACTTCATATCAGCTGGATTCTTCACTCTCAGTTCTAGCCCTCTGTGGCTATGTCCTTGTCCATGGGCTCAGGAGTCCCCAAGTCTTCCCAAACTTTGGACAAGCCAGCCCTTCCTCTTCTCTCTTTCATCTCCAGCTCAACAGGAGTCTATGGAATGTGGTCATGAACTCAGCCCATTTCTCCATGACTGCCCTTCCTCCACCTCCACTCATATGTAGACCGGTGCTGTCATCAGTGAGCTTATGTGCCTGCGAGTGTGTTCCCTTTGACTTTCAGCCTTGGAGGGGAGTTTGACCTGAGGGACTTGATTGCTGGCCTTGATGGCTCCCTAGTGAACAACTTGCTTGTTATTTTAGTGGTCAATCAGACTACCATTTTTGTTTTGGATTTTTCCTGCTGGTCTTTCTTTCAAGAAGTATCTTCTGTTACTCTAACTGTTCTGCTTGTCCTTTCTAAGTGGGAATGTCCCACCTCAGAAGGTTCTAGATGGGGTTTAGGATCCCTATACTCTACAAAGGCTCCACAAGGGGCCTATTTCACAGGGCAAGCAGGAACTCTAATTTGTATTACTTTTGATTAAGTAACTAAAAGGGTCATAAAAGGGAGATGGAAGATCCCACAGAGATGAGCTGAACACTAGGTCCAGAAGGTTACCAGCAATAGGACAGCTTTAGGGACAGCCCTGAAGATTTCTTCCTCTAGGGAGTCTTCATCAGACCTCGGTCTCCATGCTGTCAGGGGCAGTAGGAAATTAATGGCAGAAAAGTTCAGTGAAACCATGAAACTTCCAAATATAGAGGAGAGGTGAGACCAGATATAAACACGATAGGGAAGCTAGCTCCAGGTAGGGACAGTTGTTCCTTGTGCTGTTGGAAGCTAGTGGGGTTTGATAACCTTCCCTCCCTATTGAGGTAGGTACCCCTTGAGTTTGCTAACCTTTAGCTGTCTTAACCAGTTTTCAGACACGGTGCAAAACATTGCTGGAGGACTCCTACACGGTGCCACCAGGGCAGACCTGGTTCTTGAACCAGCATCCTGACAGAAGGGCACATGTGTGGACAGTTTCTGTCAAGTATCCCAGATGCCTTCACAATGGACTCCATCTTGGAATCTTAAACTTCCTCATGGGCGCCAGTGCACAGCACAGCATGGGAAAAAAGTAATAAAAAAACAGTACACTCTAATAAAACTATATTTTAATGCAATATTTAATGAATTGTTAGTCTTCTGTAACCCAACCTGGTATCAGTGCTGAAGAGCCCAGCTCCCAGAGCGTAGAATGTAATCTCCCTACCGATCATGCACAAGGAGGGACAGTTCTCCAATGGACAGATGGGAGAACAACCCAGGTCTGTCCCAAGCTGGACCCTCAAAGCTAGCCTTGTGAATGCATCAAGACACAACAAGGAATGCAGGTAGGAATGGCAAGAGGGAACAAGATTGATTCGCTTCTTTGACAACCATAGACTTGTTCCTGGAGAATTTGTCCCATGAAAGCTTCATTTAACTGACCACTGGACTCCGAGACTGGAGTTCATAGCTGATGGCAAAGTGCCCACAATGCCCAGGTATACAGCTCTTCCTCCTGGAAGTCAGGCTCATCACACTCTTCCTCTCTGAGAAATACGTGCAAATGGAAACTGGATGTTGGCTTCCATCTGCCTTGTCAGAAACCAACCATCTTCTGTGGATTTTTGTTGAGCGAGTCCTGCGATGGCTGGGTAACAGGGATGAGCTGAAAGTCAGTGCAGAAATGGCGTGAGCCAGTGCTCCTGTTAGCTGGGACCCCAAGTTTCATCACAGAGTGAAAGGTCTGGGTGTGAAGGGAGGCAGGCAATATTAATGCATTTGTAGAAATCCTGTGAGTTGCTGGGTAATGCAAAAGGGGAATGTGTCTGGCTACTAACTAAAACGTGGGGTGTTCCAGACCATCCAGAGGTACCCCCAAACTCAGCCTAAGGAGCACAGTTCTACTCTGACCCTCATGGACTCGCTCTGATTCAATGGCATATGGTGAAGCTTAGGAACCCTCATCACATTCTCCACCACCAAACCAAGATATAGATATATTTTTTAATTCCAGAAACTTGTACGTGCAAATGTATCCTTCTCCCAGCCCCAGTAGTGTGGGGGCTTTTCACAGGTAAACAGCACACTGGTGAAGTTCAAGGAGCCCCTTCAGCTACAGGGATGGGAGTCGTGAGACAATTGAAATTCAGCACGAATATCTTTATTCATGAGTCTCGGTCCTTCCAGTGAGGATGTGTGTGCTCCATATTCTCGGTTCATTCAACATTCACATTCTTCACGTTGCTCTCCCATCTGTATTTGGCCTGCAGTTAGGCCCTATTCCTCCAGGGCCGGAGCCCTTGATAAACATGAACTCTTTCTCAGGATGCAAGGCGTCTTACCCACCACCAGGAGGGCTACCACTGACTGGAAAAGCCAAGGACTGTTATTGATGGCTTTGGTGGAAAGTTGACACCCGCTCTCCCCGCTCAGATTTCATTATTTCAGACTCGTACTTCCTGCCGGGCTTGGCCTTTGCTTCCGTTCTTGGAGACCCACGCATGACTAAGGACGCACACCTATGTCCTCAGGGTTAAGGCCCCAAACTCCATCTGGGGCCTTCTTTCAGTGGTGGTGGTGGTGGGGGCCACTTGTCCTAAGGGTTTCCTGGTGGGGCTGAGCAGACAAGCTCCGCATTGTTGCCAGAGACCCCAGGGGCGCAGGGCGGGGCGCCCCTCCCAGCCCCGTGGTCTGCAGGGCACAAAAGCCCCTAGTGTCCGCCTGATTTGCAAGATCAACATTCATGAGTCCAACCCTTTAGAAAGGGGATTATGTGCAGCCCAGGCCTGAATGGGAGCGTAAAGAAGGGATTTCACACCAGCGAGCAGGAAGAATATTCCGCCGCCTCCTAAATTCCCCGCAGCATGTACGGGCCCCTCCCAGGTTCCCACCGCCCCCAGCCCTGGGGTGTGTACGTGTGTGCCTGCGCGTGTGCAGGGATGGAGGGCTCTAGACGCAAAGACTGCCGGGCCTGCTCGTGCCAACTTCCTAATCAAAGATGTGTAATTGTTCGTTACAGATTGGTAAACAAGCGGAAGTCAACCCATGTCCCTGGTTTACCGGGTCCTCAACCCTGGCAGGGATTGTCTTTGCCAACAGGTTTGATTCTGTAGGAAGGGGCTGTACTTCAGGAAGACAGACAGATGCCAGTCAGACGTCCTGCAGAATCTCTGGAGTGTGTGACAAAGGGTGCTACTGTTCACTACAGATGAATAAGCAAGAAAAAGTAAGCCCGTGCTTACCTTACCGGGATACTCAGTTCCTATTGTTGTTATGTGCCATCGAGTCGGTTCCGACCCATAGCGACCCTGTACAGGGTTTCCGAGGGTGTAAATCTTTACGGGAGTAGAAAGCCTCATCTTTCTCCTGCGGAGCACCTGGTAGTTTCGAACCGCTGACCTTAAGGTTCGCAGCCCGATTCGTAACCACTACACTACCAGAGCTCCCTATCAGTTCCTATTAGAGATTGCAAATTTAAGAGACCTTGCGTCTGCAAGAAGGTGTGGGCCTGAGAAAGAGACAGATACCAGCCATATTTCAGAAGCTGAATCTTTGATGAGGTGAAAAAAAAATCCCAAACTGTTCACTCTAGATTAGGAAGGACAAGGACTGCTTTTGTGGTACTGACGGATAAACATTGGACTGCAGCTTCTCGGGAGCCCTATAGGGGTCGCTATCAGTCGAAATCGACTCGACCGCACTTAACAATAACAAAGTCAGCCCGTTCTTACTTTGCTTAGTGGATGCCCAAGCCTGTGGATCAGAAGGACCGGACGCTGGATGCAGCGCCAGGTTCACCCTCGAAAGCCAGTCCGGGTTTTTTCGGGAACTGCTCCGGCGGTCTGTTCCAGTTTTGATAATCCAGGCCGGTTTTTCCGTCCGCCGCCACCCGCGTGTGGGTGTGTGTGTCCGGGACAGAATCTTTGCGCAGGCGCAACTTATCCTTGTGCTTGCCCCGCCCCCCATCAAAGGATTGGGTAGGGGAGCGCCCTGCTCCCCTCTTTATAGGCTGTGCATCTGAAATGTAAATGTGCGCTCCGGTGCAGCGGAGCGGGCGGCAGTGTTTGGGGTTTTTCCACGTGATGCACACTCAGGCCTCGCCCCTCCATCCTTTGTGCGCCCCTCCTCTCTCCTGCAACTCTGGTAACCCTGCAGGGCCCCTCCGCCTCCCTGTCCTGGGGGGCTGGGGCAGACTAGGGGGCTGACAGCTGAGTGTGGGGGCTGACAGCTGAGTGTGGGGGCTGGGTGGGCCCACCCCCACCCCCACCCCCACCCCCACCCCCCCGAGTAGCCTCCGCCTGGACCCTCAGTTCGCTGAGTTGCACCCCAGCTGCTGATGGGGAGAGACAGCCCGTGACCCTGCGACCCCGCAGCCCGGGGGAGAATGGGGACCCCGCAGAGTCCACATTTATGGCTTCAGAGCCGGCCCCCTGAGAGGCTACATTGATGGATGACCCAGCAGGCAGCGCGGTGGGGTGTTTGGAAATGACTCCATTTTAAGAACCTGTCTTCTTCCACCCCCCACCTCCCACCCCCCCCACACACAGTTAGGGAAAGATTGGAGTCTTTGAAAGAAAACGTGTGAGAGAGCGAAAGCAGCTGGGTTATCCGATCAAGGAGAGGGGAGAGTTCAGTCCTATGACACAGTATTGTCACTGCTATTGTTCGCTCGCTCACCTCCAGACCCCACAACTCAAGGTGGCCCCATGCACACTGGAAGGAAACGAGCCCACGCCGTCACACAAACAAAACTAGGACCAAAGCAGGCGCCACTCTCCTATTAAAGGGGGAGGGGGGGACCACAAGCCTGTATTCCAGGAAAAAGAAGGCTTTGACTGTTTTACAGCTCATTTTACTAAAATAACTGCTTTGGAGAAAAAAAAATGTTTAGGACAGATGGGTAGGGAGGTGAGGGTTTGATTCTTTGGCTGGAATAACCCTGGTTGTTTACATTTTCTAAATAATTGCTTCCAGGATCCTACTATTATCTCTACGATTTCATTAGTGTGAATACTTCATTGATTGGATATTTTCTGCAATCTGTGACATTCACCATGTTGGGTAACCATCAGCAATATGCCAAATTCCCTTTCACCATCAACAGACTCAGTGCTTCCTAACGAGGGGCTTCCGCCCAAGTCCTCCTGCCTCTGGCCACCGGAAACAACGTGGAGATAGTTCATATGAGTGAAGTCACACAACCTTTGAATTTATGCAGCAAGTCTCAAGGTTCATCCGTCCTATGGTATGTTGTTTAAAAATATAGCTTTGTAAACAGGTGGCTAGATGCTGGCTTTCCTAGGGGGAAAAAATAAAAACAAAAACGCACACAAAAACAAGGAACTTCAAGAAGTTTCTGGGAAAATGGAATGAAAAAATAATGGAATTTTCCTGACGTTTTGAAGCCCCTCCTATTTGTTGCGTAAGTAGGAAGCATCGGTTTTACGCCTATTCGTTTTGCTATTAAGTGGAACCCAACTCATGCAGATCTAAGAGGACAGAGCCCTGAAAACCTGCTCCCCAGCATTTTCGAGGAGTCCTGGTGTGGCGCTGTGGATTAATGCATTGGACTGCAAAGTCACTCTGAGCCACAAGGTAGGCGGTTCAAGCTTACCAGCTACTCCTCAGCATCCCTATACAGGGTCGCTTTGGATCAGAACTGACTCGACGGCACTTTAACAACAACATTTTCAAGGCTGGGTAGGCTCTTTCAGAGGCACGGGTCTTTCTTCTAAGGTGGCTGGGGATGGATTCAGAAATTTCGGATAGGCTCCAATCAAGTGCTTTCCCCTAGGTACCACCTGGGGGATGCCAGGGTAAGCACTTGAATGACTGGTCAGTCGCTAGTGGTACTTTCTGAGTTGTTGCTAATTGGTAGAGGATTGGTTTGGATATTTCTCTCAGGCAGTGGTTCTCTGGTGGTGGTGGTGTTGGTAATGTACCGTGGTGTCGGTTCCGACTCATGGCAACCCCATGTAGGGTTTCCGAGGCTGTAAATCTTCATGGGAGCAGAAAGCCTCATCTTTCTCCAGTGGAACCGCTGGTAGTTTCAAACTGTTGACTGAAATTAGCAGCCTGACTTGTAACCACTACGCTGCCAGAGTGGTTCTCTGTTATTGTTAAGTGTCATCGAATTGGTTCCAACCCATAGCGACCCTGTATAGGGTTTCCAAGGAGCAGCTGGTGAGCTTGAACCACCGACCTTGCAGTTCAAACGACTTTGCAGTCTGACGCATTAGCCCACAGCGCCGCACCAGGACTCCAGAGTGGTTCTCTCAAGTGGAGGAATTGCACCTTGTACCTAGTTACACAATGACTCCTCAGTGGGCCCACTGTTAGCGCAGAACTCTGGGGACCTGCTAATTAGCGCAGAACTCTGGGGACCTGCCTAATGATCCACAATGAACACAGAGGTCTGGGAGCTGTTGCCTAATGAGGCTGCCACAATGTGGAACAGCTGTGGAGAGGCTCAGCCCTGGGGAGTATCCCTCAGTATAGAGTCCCTTTCTTGGGGTGAGGTTTCCAGAAACATCCTGAGCCTTTCTCTAAAGAGAAGGGTTTATACATCTTGTAGCAGGGCGTGTCAGAGGTTTCCTTGTAGAAGATGGGACTTTGATGGAAGACTGAAGAGCACAAAGACTTGGAGGCAGGAGGCCCTGAGGTAAATCAGATGTTGAGCCGGCTGAGGGCTTTACCAAAACTTGGCACACTGCAATTTCTCCTGGGATGTAAAACTGAATCACAGGAGTAAAAACCATCCCCAGTGACCTTTATCAAGGTATATGCTGTGTTCCCTTGTGAGCGCTAGAATTCCGTTCTCCAAGGAAACACTTCCCTATTCAGACTCCCCTGGGGAATTGGTTGGATTTCCCTCCTGGGCAGTGGTCAACTGGCTTGCTGGGTTTCTTGATTGCAATTCATTCCAATGTTTCTCTCCTGCTGCCCTGCCCAGAACAGTATCAGAGCAATCTGTCCTGGTGTGAGGAAGTGATTAAGGACAGAGAGGAGCCACCCTGCTGAGATCAGCGGTGAAATATTTTGAAGGAATTGACCTTGGAGTTGCTGCCAGTTGGAAACCATGGCAACCACTGCTTGCCCCTCTAAAATGACTCTCCGGCAGCATCCAAAGCTGTCATCCTGGTCGAGGACATACTGGCCAGGATCTAGTGTACCCATCATGGATTTGAGGAGTCCTGGTGTGGTGCTGTGGGTTAATGCTCTAGACTGCAAGGTCGGCAGTTCAAGCTCACCAGCCACTCCTCGGAAACCCTATCCAGAGTCGCTGTGAATGGAAACCAACTGGATGGCACTTAACAACAACAACAATCATGAATGGATGGCTATTGGGTTTGAGAACCAGGAGATATCAGCCCGTTTTTGCTCCAGCCCAGGGCCTCTAAACAAATAAGGATCCAAGCACTGAGGATGAAAAGTTCTGCCTGTCCGTTCGTCCTACTGTAAGGACAGTGGGCTCCTGTGATTCTGGAAGTACCTTGCAATAACTGAAGTATTTAGACGGCACTCACTGTCTGTCGTTAGTCACCCCATGCACCACGGAACGAAGCATTGCCTGATCCCACAGCATCTTCCTGAGCCTGCTGTTGTGCCAACTGTGTCTTCCAGCCCAGGGGGCTCATCTTCCAGCTATATCGGACAATGTCTATTGTGACCCATACGGTTTTCATGGGCTAATCGTCAGAGGTAGGTGGCCAGGCCTTTTTACCTTGTCTCTCTTAGTCTGGAATCTCTGCTGAAGATGTGTCCTATGGGTGACCTGCTGGTATTTGAAATCTAATAGCTTCCAGCATCCCATCAACGTGGAGTCCACCACAGCACTGACAGATCAAGTAGTGGTATCTGAGATACCAACGACAACAGTGCCCAGCATCACAGACACTCGCTGCCCCCAAAAATGTGACAAATTGACAGACAGGTGACGCTTTCCAGCCTTACTGCCCGAACCCCAGGTGGAGTCCACCCAGTGCACGTTGGTCTTCCTACAAGGGCTTAGGTACTTACACACATAATATCTACACCTAAAGCTTGAAGGGTTTCTTGCACTCCAAATTCAAATGAATGAATGAATGAATGAAGAGCCTTCTCAGATAACTCTTGTTCTGCACAAGTGACACTTTTTTTTAAATGTTTTATTGTAAATTATGTGATAGTTTACATGGGAGAACATTAGCTTTCTACTCATCCTATCATAGAGTGCTTCATTGCCATGGTTACAATCCCCTCCATGCATCATCAACCAACCAAAGGGTATACCCTGCAAGCCTGCCCCTCAGTCATCAGCATATAGCCCCTCTCCCTCTCTGGGTCTAAAGTCCCCAGCCACTCCATCTCTCCATGTCATCATCTCTGGCATCACTGTTTCTCCAGGTAGGGTTCCGCTCTCTGCTCTTCTCCCTTGATGGTCCCAGGGCCCTCCGCTCCTAGACGGCAAAGTCAATCACTCCCCTTCTTTTGCTACAAAACATCTACTTTTACATTTCCAACCCTCACAATCAGTCCTGATAACAGTTATTCACTGTTGTATCACAAGAGACCTATCTGCATTTCCTTTCATCAGCCCCTCCTAGACAGATTGGATACTATTCACTGGAGATTCTACCTTCCTCCATGCCCTCTGGATCTAGGCTCCCTCTTGAAAGCTTGTAAGCCAGTCACTTCTTGCCTTTGTACCTCCCCCATTTTGAGTAGCCAGTGTCCAAGTTGCCCATCCCTGTCTACTCTGTGTGTGGAGGGGGTGGGAATGATCCTCGCTGTAAAGACTTGTTCCCTCTTTTGAGCTTCTGCATCCATAGGTGTACAATTGACACTTTTGATCAACTCTGAAAACAGACCATCTTCTTTCACTAGGGGACATCACCTCTTTCTGTAGGTGTTTACCACGCGATAAAAACCAAAGAAGTTTCAAAGAACCAGCAACCTGAAATCTTCCTTGTGTGTAAGCAGCCGGAGCTGATGAACTATGGACACTCCCAGTTTATCTATGAACCTGACCCACCTCAACATCTTATTCGATTTACAAGAGCGACGTGATGCTTTTAATACGACTCTGCTTAGTAGAACGGTAGCGGCAGCGCCAGCAGAAAGCCCACTCAGCTGTTTTTCATCTTTAAAATGACAGGTCAGTAGACCAGCAAAGCAGAAACAATGGGGTCTTAGGTCATATCCCAAACCTGTCACGATGCTGTCAATCCCCACAGAGGGTGCCCAGTAGACGCCACAAGGCTGTAAATCTTTACAGAAGCAGACTGCCTCATTTTCCTGCAGTTGAGTGGCTGGTGGGGGTCAAACCACAACCTTTAAGTAGGCAGCTGAGCACTTAACCACTGTGCCACCAGGGTTCCCTTGCAGATGGAGCCACAGGATCAGCACCTAACCACAAGATCAGGTTGAATTGCAAGGTCAGTGGTTCAAATCCACCAGCCGCTCCTCAGAAAACCTATACAGCGTCGCTATGAGTTAGAAGCGATGGCACTTAACCACAAATGCCATGACCATCCAGTCAATTCCAACTCAGAGCTAACCTTTAAGACAGAGTGGCATTGCTCCATAGAGTTTCCAAGGCTATAAATCTGTACGGAAGCCAGTCTTTCAGTTCATATGCTAATGCTTAACTCTCCGCACCATCAGGATTCCCTTGTAGCCACACCATTGTTATTAAGTGTTGTCAAGTCGGTTTTGACTTATAGCGACCTTGTGTAGGGTTTCCCAGGAGCGAATGGTAGGTTTGAACAGAAAACTGAAAATCTTTTCTGAGGAAGGGGCTTCAGACTGCACTTTCTTGAAGCTCTAGAGAATAGGCACTGGACTGCTAACCACAAGGTCAGCAGTTCAAACCCCATCACTCGCTCCTTGGAAACCCTATACAGGGTCACTATGAAGTCAGAACCAACTCGACACTGGACAACAATACCACCTCAAAGAAAATCTTTGTTTTCTCCTGTTCTCTGGGCTGATTAGAACAGATGGCTAATAAGGTGAAAAAGGAGTGCTTCATCCTAATGTGAGGTCCATGGCTTTGTGCTTATAGATTGGATCTATCGTCCATTTTATATTTTTTTGGGAAAAAAACTCCCAAGAAACTCAGAGAATGACTAGCCCGTTGTCATAATTCAATCTCACCCAGACCATCGCACCAGAGAAAGATGAAGCTTTCTGCTCCAAAAAAGATTGACAGCCTCGGAAACCCTATGCAGGGTCACTGTGAGTCCAAACCGACTCCACGGCACATCACCACCACCACCATCACCAACCACCAACCACCAGACCATCACACACACCATCTGTTTTGAAGGAAAACCAAAACAAAGCCCCTTCTCATGCGGAGCATGCATGTTTCATCTGTGACAGGACACACACACAGCGGGGTGAGCGCACCTGGCACCTGGCCAGGTGAGCTGGGCGGGGCCTCTCCACTTCCTGGCCTGTCACAACATCTGCATCAAGTCCCCCAGCACTTGGCTGCTTTGAAACCTTACTTAGCTACAACAGAAGAGGAACATGGTGGCTCTTGGTTCTGAAAACACAGTTTTTAAAACATAAAATAATGCATAATTACATAAGCTTCTCTTTTTTTATGAGAAAATAAATAGATGTTATTTCCCTTCCAGTACATGGGGTGGGGGAAAAGGGCAAAACACAAAAGCATTATTTCCTTTTTATTTTTCCTTCCTTTTCTTTTTAACTGACTTCTGCATCTATAATCTAACATAAACATGTGTCTACACTCTTCCCAGTGAATAAATCTCCCTTCCCTCCCACCTCTGGTAACCTTCCTAGAATATTTATTATGGAATGAAGACCTTTTCTTGACTTTTTACAGTAGTGGTCTCATACAATAGCTGTCCCTTTGTTGTGGACTAATTTCACTCAAGCCTCCACGCTACATGGTGTTTTGCAGTTTCATCGCTGTTCTTCATCATTATGTAATATTCCGTTGTGTGTGTGTACCAAAGTTTGTCCAACCATTCTTCTGCTGATGGGCATCTAAGCCATCTCCATCTTTTTTTAATATTCTGTTGTGTATGTGTGTACCAAAGTTTGTTCAACCATTCCTCTGATGATGGGCATCTAAGCCATCTCCATCTTTTTGCTCTTGTGAACAGAGCTGCCGTGAACATATCACGGCTTTTATTTCTACGTCTGACAACACGTTTGACTGAGAAATGTTGTGTCGCCAGTAAAGCCTTCTCTCATCGTAGTCCTGCAGATGGACAAGTCTCCTCTGCAGATGGAAAGATGAGATCTACAGAGAATGCCTTGATCTCTTCTGAACTCCAAGATGGCGTGACCGGCTGCATCATTTACTTCATCCATGCTGTGCTCATTAAGTTGCTGTTGATGAGAGAGACAGAGAGAGATGGAGGGGGAAGAAGAGGGAGAGGAAGAGAGAAGAAAAGGAAGGAGAGACAGGAAGGAAAATGTGTGTGTAAGTGTGAGAGACAGAGTGTGTGTGTGTGTGTGTGTGTGTGTGTGTCAGAAACCGAGAGAGCATGCTACATCATTTGGTCTGATTTTGGAGAGAGGATAATCCAAGTTCCTGTATAGAAGGAAGAGGTTGTAGCAAGGAGGAAGGGAGGAAGAGAAAGAGAAAGGAGAAGCTTCTACAATGAACCAGGAAGGAAGTGGAGAAGTAATGGGTATTGGATGGTCTTGTTTCTCTCCGCTTGGTAATTTGGGGAATTTATTGAAGCCTTTTGTGACTCAGTTTCCCTACATGTAACACGAACACATTGGACCAGGTGAACTTGAAACTCAATTGCAGCCTTCTCTCTCCTTCTTTTGATAAAGAGGAGCCAGCAATAAGCCTTCCTATTGTATAACCTTGGTGGTGCAATGGTTAAGAGTTTGACTCATAACCAAATGGTCAGCGGTTCAAACCCACCAGCTGCCCCATTCCGAGAAAGATGAGGCAGTCTAGGTCCATAAAGATGACCGCCCTGGAAACTCTCCTCTGTACTATAAAGTTGCCCTGAGTCAGATTTGACATAATGGCTTTTGGTTCTGCTACATTGATTTCCATCACAGTCCAATAGTAAAGACAGGAAATTAGAACTTGAAGGACATACTTTTTGAGAGATCATTTAAGTTGTTTGAGAGTGTAGCTCATAGATTTCACTTATTTTAAAAGTTTTCAGTTTTAGTTGTTTAGCCAATTATAGGAGATTTTCTAATATCAGCACTATGTTCAGATATTTTTCAAAAGTTGTAGTAAACAAGCTAATCAGTGCCCAAATGCCCTTCTAGTTCCTGGGGGGAAAAAAAAAACACAACACCACCACCCCTGCCTTTCAAATTTAAACAATATAACTCAATTTTCCCGGCTCTAGTTTCCTTTGGCATTTTCTCAGTGGAGGATATTAAAAACAAATGAAATTCTTATTAGAGAACTATCTGGTTATCAGTAAAAGGTAGGAGAAGGGAGAGGCATCGGCTTTTATACAGTTCACAGCCCTGGAAACCCTACTGGGCAGTTCTCCTCTGTCCTAGAGGGTCACTGTGTGTTGGAATGGACCCTGCAATGGTAAGCTTGGTCCCATCCATGCTGCATAAACTGTCCAGTGGGTCACCAGGCGGAAAACAAACTGCACCTCCTTCTTTAATGATGTGAATGCATTATTCCACAGTTCTTCTCTATGGCTCTCAAGCAAACACTATACGCATGTGTTCACTTGCTCCTGTTATCCTGCTACAGCCACGTTCGCCTTATAGTACTGACCTGGCCAACAATTACCAGCATGAGAGCAGAAAACCGGGGTAACCTGCAGGAAGAGAATGAACCCTAGGTTTTGTGGACCTCCATTTCTAACCAACACACTTCAAAGAATAGCAATCAGGAGTCCCCACTGAATAGTTTTCATCTTATCTAGACAGGTCTGGTAAAAGATACAGGGAGAAGATTCTTATGACTCAATAGTGAGTCATTGTTATCATGAGTAATTGTGACTGTCACAGTTGTAAAGGTAGAAGTTTTGTAACAAAAACAGGGGAGTGGTTAATCTTACAGTCCAGAAACAGAGGACCCTAGGACCATCCAGGGAGAAGAGCATGAGTGGAATGTGGGACCCTATCCAGAGAAGCAGGGACACCAGAGATGGAGGCAGAGATGGAGACATGGAGAGAGAGAGCGGCTGAGGACTCTAGACTCATGGAAAGAGAGGGACTGAGAGCTGGTGGTCAGGAGGCATGCTTGCAGAATGTGTCCTTTGGTGATATAAATTATTATATATGCCTGAGTGTTTTAAAAAAAAGAGCTAAAGTGAATAGAGAGAAATACTGTTAACTGATGGTACATGGAGGGAATTATAATCCTTGTAATGAAACAAAGTATATGATTTGTTGAATGTAAAACTGATGATCTGCCTTGTAAGCTTTCACTTAATTCACAATAAAAACATTAAAAAGAAGAACTGTCTGGCACCAGGTTTGGGTAGCTGTGCTGTGTACATCCTCCTACGTACAGTTTTTAACCATTGGGATTAGTTGTTTTTTCTGTGCGTTACCTACATACATGTCCAGACCAGTCATCTTAGCAGGTCTGAGGCACTTTCAGAACTATTTGTATCCGCTCATAGTTATGGAGATTTGTGGTCTTTGGGGGAAACAAGAAGGGAGAAATGTTAGGTAGAGGCATCTGGAAAGGAGAGACAGAACAAGGATAAAGGAGAGGACAGCATGGGGCAGACCTTGCTACACCTGCCCACACCTGTCTTCATCCTGGTGGAGGTGCCTTGTATAGACTCTTGAGTCTTTGGGTGGTGCAAACAGGGATCACACTCAATTAGTAACTGAAATGTTCTGTGGGTTTTGTTTTGTTTTGTTAGTATGAGGAAGCTATGAGTTGGAATCGACTCTATGACACTCAACATGTATATGTGTGTATGTATATATGTGTGTGTGTGTTGTGCTTGTGTGTCTTGATTATCTAGCAACAGAAGCACCACAGTGATTTAATTGCTTACAGGGATTTAGTTGCTCACAGTCTGGAAGCTAGAAATCCCCATTAGGGTGTCTGTCAGTCATGTGGATTCCTTCTGGGAGCCCCTTCCCTGGTTCCTGGTGTCTGTGGGTGGTCCTTGGGTCTCTTTGTTGCTCACACATAGATACACCTGTCTCCCATGGCACCTTCCGCCTGTGTCTCTGTGTCTATTCTGCTTGTGTGACAACTCAGAAGTGATTAGGGTTAGGTCAGATCTCATCAATACAACAAGGAAAGATTCCATTTCTAAATAGGGTCAAACTGAGAGGTACAGGGGTGAAGATTTTAATGTATCTTCTGGGAAGACGTAGTTTTAGCTGAATTCATCTGTGTGTGTGTGTGTGTGTGTGTGTGTGTATTGTTGTGTGCTCCCAAGCCAATTCCAGCCCATCCTGACCCTATAGAATTGAGTAGAACAGCCCCTTAGGGTTTCCTAAGCTGTCATCTTTATAGGAACTGATATCCAGGTCTTGCCTTCTGTGGAACTGCTGGTGGGTTTGAACCCCAGACCTTTAGGTTCACGGTGCTTTAACCATTGTGACACCAGACCCCTCTGGGTGTGTAGGTATAGTTTTCATTACTGCCTTAAATGAGTGTCACGTGTTGTGCCATCTTATCTCACCTAGTTGTGGGTCCAGGTTTCTGGGGGTAGAGCTTCACCTTGCTGCTCTGTAGATGACCTGGGGTCCCACACAGAGACTCTCTTACAGACATAGTACTGAATTCTAAGTTGCTCAGTAACCAAGAAAGCAAACCTGCTGTCATGGTGTTGATTCCAAGGAAGGGACTCACGGTGACCCTTTAGGACAGAATCGAACTGTTCCCCACCCCCACCCCGGGCTTTATCTCTTTTACTGAAGCAAAACTGCCTGATGTTTCCTCCACATTGGCAGTAGGTGGGTTCAAACCGCCGACCTTTCAGTTAGTAGCCAGGCGCTTTAACCATTTCACCACCAGGGCTTGTGTTTGCTCAGTCGTTGGCTCAGACGATTCCTGTGGTCACCCCCCCATGACAGCGTGTGTGGCCCTCTGCTGGGCTCCCTGGGTGGCATCCTGGCCACATGAACGTCTGTGTCTCTGTCTCTCCCTCCTCAGACTCTTCTCATGCTTTGACTCAGAACGGCTGAAGGCCAGCTGGCCTGTCCACTATTGTCCCTCCCTGACACTTGTCCTGTTGTGCGGGGTTCGACTTGAGTGCACCCTGGGACTGTCCACTTGCTCCCTCGGTGTGTCTTCATTGGCGGTATTTTAGCTGGCGCTTCTCCCCAGCACTTTCCCCTCTGAGTCCCTGGGCATGAAAGGAAGCCATGAATCAGAGATGACAGCTTAGTGGAAGGTCTGTCAGAGTGTCTCAGAACAAAGGGGCTCTGCTGGCCTTTTGGGGGAGTCTCCTGCCTGGGGACGTGGCCCCTGGGAGGACAGGCTGTTTCTTGCTCCTGAGTCAGCGACAGTTATTCTTATTGAACGGAACTGCTGAGTGCAGCTCCTGTGGACAGGAAATCAATGACAAGATTTGGGGCAGGCTCTGGGGCCCTCACATCAAAGACGACATGGTGGGTGCCCAAGGAGTCACGCCATCTGGGGAGAACCCAAGACCAAACAACGGTGCTGACCCAGTGCCCACGGGAGGTTGGGTTACTTCAGCAGCATGCTGGCATCCACAGAGGGCTGGGGTGCTTTGATTCTGCGCCTTTGAAGCAGAGAAGAGCCTGGCTGGAGAGACTTGATTCACAGTGGGCTGGTGGTAGTGAGCGCAGGATCAGAGGGGCCCTTCATCTTCAGAGACTCCTATGGCCCCCACGGCCCTGAAGACAAGAGGGTAGGCATACCATCTGAACAGTCACTTGATCAAGGGATTGAGCCACTTGTCCTAAGTGCCAAGTCAAAACCAGAAAACCAAGCCTGTTGTCATGAAGTTGGTTCTGACAGAGCAGAGCTGCCCTAGAGGTTTTTCTTGGTTGTCATCCTGACAGAAACAGATTTCCAGACCTTTTTCCCTCAGTTCCTTTCCATTGGTGGTGGTTGTTGTCTGACTCATAGTGACCCTGTATAGGGTTTCCAAGGAGTGGCTGGTGAGCTTGAACCACTGACCTTGCAGTTCAAAGTGACTTTGCAGTCCAGTGCATTAACCCACAGTGCCACACCACCACCACCACCACCACCACTACTTGCGCTGGTACCGAGAGCAAACCCAAGCAGGGAACTTACCTGAGTTGTTAGGTGCTGTCAGGTCGGTTCCAACCCTATGAGCAACAGAAGGAGACAGCCTGGTCCTGTGCCTTCCTCACAATCGCTCCTGTATTTCAGCCCATGGTTGCAGCCAGTGTGCTAGTCTGTCTAGCAGATGGACTTCTGTCCTTTCGTTGACCTCCACTTCAGTTAAGTGTCATTGAGTCGGTTCCAACTCCTAGCAACCCTGTATAGGGTTTTCGAGGAGTGACTGGTGAGCTTGAACCATCGACCTAGTGGTTAGCTGACCAGTATTTGTCCTTTAGGACCATACCAAGACTTCTTATTAATATTATTGTTTATGAAAAAATATACGCAGCAAATACTTCAAGAATTTCTGCATGTACAGTTCAGGGGCATCTTCAAGGTGGGTCAGCATTCTCCATAATCCTTTTGGAACTATTTGACCATCATTAACATAAACTCACTGACCCCTCTCCCCAAGCTTCTCCCCCCTCCTCTAGAGTTGCCCCTGTCAATTTGATCACATATTAGTAATTTGTTAAAAGAGTAAAGTGTTTAATGTAGACGTTATTTTCTAACTAAGTTAAACTATTACTGGGTTCATGGAACCCTGGTGGTGCAGAGGGTTAAACATTAAGCTGCTCACCAAAATGTCAGTGGTTCAAACCCATCAAGTGCTTTGCAGGAGAAAGATGAGGCTTTCTGCTCCTGTAAAGATTGACAGCCTCAGAAATCCTATATCGGGGCTCTCGGAGTCTGAATAGACTCCATGGAGGTGGTTTTATAGGGTCTCTATGAGTTGAAATTGACTTGAGGTCAGTAGGTTTTTGGTTGATGTTGAATGATTGGGTTCAAAGATGACTTTGGAAGACAGTTTTGGTTCAAGGCTTACAGACTTCCTGAGGGTCATAGTTTTATTTTTTTGTTTTGGTGTGTGTGCGGGGGGTGGGGGGTGGGGGTGGGGGATGGTCATCCACCCTTTGTTCTGTCTGCCCTCGCCCTTTCTTGGATCTTTCTTCATCCTTCCTCCCAGTGACTTCTGCATTCCCACTCTTTTCTTGCTGCGTTGCTTTCATTAAAAGCATCATGGCTTTGAGAGGTTTGGAATCCTGTAAGAAAACGAATTCTGGAGAACCCTGAACTGTTTTTGTGGGTTTTTTTTTTAAACCTTTGGTTTCTTGATAAGGTACTGACCCCCTCATTTTGATGAAGCACATTCCCCCCCAGTAGTTTCTTGAGAATATGTCTCTGGGAGCCAAATGTTTCGATTTATCTGTGTCCACAGTGCCTTCACGCTCATATTGAATTATGATTTTAATAGAAAATTCTAAGTTGGAAATTCTTTTCCCTCCAAATTTTGAAGTCATTGTTTAGTTCTCATTATTGTTGTTGTTAAGTGCTGTTGAGTCAGTTTTGACTCATAGCCACCCTGTATAGGGTTTTGTAGGAGCAGCTGGTGAGTTTGAACTGCTGATCTTGCAGTTCAGTGCTTATCCTACAATGTCACACAAGGACTCCAACTGCTACAAATTTTTCATCCTATTCTCATGATGTATTCTTTTTTAAAAAACTTTTTAGTGTGACTTGAGGGAAGGATTACAGACAAGTTAATCAGTTTTACATTCAACAAGCCATAGACTTTGTTTCTTCTCAATGATTACAATCCCCTCCCACTTCCTCCCAGTGGGAAAACTCTCAGCTATTAAAGAGTAACTCAGGCTTGTTAACTGTCATTTCACTGCCTCTGGTCTCCTTGTCCAGGGGTGGCCATGTAAAATCAGCCCTGTACTGTGAACCACAAGGTCAGTGGTTCAAATTCACCTGCCACTCCTTGGAAATCCCATACAAGGTAGCTATGAGTTAGAACCCACTAGAGAGTCCTGGTGTAGTGCTGTGGGTTAATGCGCCAGACAGCAAAGCCGTTTGACCTATAAGGTCGGCGGTTCAAGCTCACCAGCTGCTCCTCGGAAGCTCTATACAGGGTTGCTATGGGTCGGAACCAACTTGATGGCACTTAACAACAAAGAAGTCACTAACAACACCCTAACAGCCCTCCTTGTCTGAAAGGACAGCTGTTTGTTTTGTAATTTGTAATTAGTTTCAGAGCACATTAGTTTTCCATTCAACAATGTATATACATTTGTGTCCTGTTTCATTTCGTGACAATAGTTACAATCCTATCAATGTAACATAACAGCACTCGTCCCAGACCTCCCTGGGTTCCCCATCCGGATCTGCCTTTCTTGCCTTCTGAGCTTGGGCTCGGAGCTGATGCTGCTCTTTGGAAGAACGGTGATGCTGTTCCCTAGTTTGCTTGTTTGGTGCCCTCCAGCTGACCCAGGACCTGCTGACATCCCTCCAGGACTGTCCTGGGTCTGTGGTTCCATCGCTTCCAGCTCTGTTGGAGTGAGTGTGGTCATATTCTCTGCATTAACCTGGGAAACTCCCTCAGTCCAGATCCATTCAGCCTCTTTGGAACCTCAGAAAGCACACACAGGTCAGCTAATTAGACTCTCGTGAGGCATTTTCTATTTTCATGAATCAGTCAGCATTTTTTTTTTTTAAATTTTTTTTAATCTGCTCATGCAACATACTCCAAATGTCATTCCCATAGGATAAGCACTCATCTGCTAATTGCAAGGTCGGTGGTTCAAACCCATCAGTCACTTCATGGGAGAAAGATGAGGCTGTCTGCTCCCCTAAAGATTCACCACCTCTGAAACCCGGTTTTAGAGGGTCCCTGTGAGTAGGAGTGGACTGATGGCGCTGGGCTTTTGGGTTTAAACGTGGCTTGAGCTGCTGTCTCACACACAGAGACAGCTTCCAATGTTGTATTTATAGTTTATATTCCTTTTGTTAATGACACTCTCCCCATGGGGTAGCCATGAGTCAGAATTGACTCAACTGCAGGGGGTTGGTTTTGGTTTAAGGGAAGAGAGGACATTAGGCAGTTAATAAACAAAATGAAATCCACAGTCATTAAGGGACTTCTGACTCCTAGCGCCCCTGCATAGGGTTTCTGAGGCTGTAAATCTTCACGGAAGCAGAAAGTCTCATCTTTCTCCCTCAGCTACTGCTGGATTCCACCTGCGACGTTGGGGTTAGCAGTCCAGAGACATTTAACAGATATCTAATAACTATCGACTGATTGGCAAAGGAGCTCTGGTAGCGTAGTGGTGACAAATCGGGCTGCGAACCACCAGGTCAGCAGTTCGAAACTACCAGCGGTTCCGCAGGAGAAAGATGCGGCTTTCTGCTCCTGTAAAGATATACAGCCTTGGAAACCTTGTTCAGGGTTGCTGTGGGTCGGAACCGATTCGACGGCACTTAACAACAACATCGACTGATTGGCTAGTTATGGGCTTTCTTGTATCAGCGACTGGTGCTCTCCTGGAAGGGAGATTAATCAGAAAAGGACTATCTTGGCTTGCATTGTCTTGTTAGGTGCTGTCTAGTGTATTTCGACGCAGAGAGAGCAACAGAGTGAAATGCTGCCGAGTCCTTCGCCATCCTTACAAATGTCTTCATGGGTGAGCCCATTATTGCTGCCAGTGTACCAATCCACCTCACTGTGGTTTTTCCTCTTCTTCCTTGGCTTGCATGGATGCTTGTTTTCTCTAAGGGTGGGAAATATATTTAAAAACCCACTGCCATTGAGCCACCTCGAACTGAGTGACCCCAGAGGATTTCTGAGGCTGTAAATCTTTACAGGAGCAGCTTGCTACAGCTTTCTCCCATAGAGCAACTGTTGGGTTTGAACCATCGACCTTTTGATTAGCAGCCTACTGCTTAACCATTGTCCCACCAGGGCTCCTTGGGCAACATAAAGGGGCCTCAAAAGTTCATGGGAAATGGAATGAGAAGATCATGGGATTTTCCTGATATTCCCCAGCTGGCAAAGATTCAAGTGTTTCATTGACAGCTGTCAAGCCTGCATTTTCCTTCTCTCTCTCTCTCAGCTGCCACCTGTCCTACACCCCTGCCTCCACCTCTTGTAATTACCGACATGGTTTCAGATGAAGCTGTTAAAGTCCAAATGTTTGCAGAAAAAAATTGGCAAGCTCTCCCCTCAGACTACCCTTCTGAATTGCTGGATGCATAATAATGAAAACAGGCCTGCAGAAAGGGAAAATAAAGAAAAGCCCATGGTTGGTCCACACACCCTGCAAGCCAGGGGCTTATCCCGCCTCCCTCCGTAGTCTCTCCTTCACTTCCTGAAGCTCATGTAGGAGGAGACTGTAAACTCCATAGTACCCAGTAAAAGGGGAACTGGAAGAGGGGTTTTTTTGAAACAGGGGAATAAAACTGTTTGCGGGCCGGCCATGAAGCGCATCTGCCCATGTCTACTAGGTTGGGTGACTAATTTTACAAAATTGAATAAAGAAAACCTGTCTCTCACTAAAATGAGTACAGATTGGATTACTTGAGCAGTTGTCAGTATAGACAATGTTTCTCCCACTACAATGCTCCAATCCTCCTCCTGAAAGTCCTTGCCCTCTTTGAAAACCACCCACTCATATTCTGCATGCTTTTTCTAGGACTCCTGGTGTGGCACTGTAGGTTAAGCTCTGGTTTGCTAACCCCAAGATCAGCGGTTAAAACCCACTGGCCCTTCCTTGGAAACCCTATAGGAACTGACTTGATGGCAATTAACAATAACAACATTGTTTGCTAATTAAGTATCTTCAAAGCAAGGGAATGAACTCATTTGTCTAAATGTCACCAAGGTTTTTCTCTATACCCAGAAACAAAACAAAACAAAAAATCAATTAATTAAAACCTAAGACCATAATTTCAACCTCGTTTGAAGTCGTCTTTGTTTTAGGACTAAAATCCGTGTGTATCAAGTTTGTCAATATCAAAAAACAATAACAGGGTGAAAAGTAACAATGATTTTGACAATGTTGAAGAAATTATACTACTAGCTTGTTGGTATTGCAACTTCTTAAGTTTTACTACGACTTCAAAAATGACTAAGATTTTCTAAAATTGTTAGACATCTTTTGTTGAGTCATCTAAAGCTGTTTCGTTTCGGAATCAAATAATTTAGAATCAACATGTTTCCTGTATGTGATGTTCATGCATTCATCTTGGCTGTTGTTCTTAAATGTCACAGAGTTGGTTTTGATTCATAGTGATCTTGTATAGGGTTTCCAAGGATTGGCTGGTGGGTTTGAACCACTGACCTTGCAGTTAACAGCCCAGTGCTTATCCTACAGCATCACCCCAGAACTCCCTGTTTTGGTACAAGGCAAGAAAAAGGGAATGACCATAGATTAAAGTCTAATAAAGAAAAAAAAAGAATGAGACACTTTTAATTGAGAAAAGAATTGGAGTGCCTTTTATATTTACTGTGTTTATCATCTTCCTCTTTTCATCTATTTCTCCTATTTGTAGGGTTTCTCTCTCTCTCTCTCTCCTTTCATTCTCCTTTATTACAAACAATACAGAGAAAGAAACAACCTTCTAGACAATAAATTGTCTCATTAATTTGGCTTGTTTTCTGGGGTCCTTAATCTGGTTTAAGAAAGGAAAGAAAGTTTCATATCTACTCCAGGGGAGCAGTGCTTCAGGAAAAATGGCGCTCCCAGCTCCTTCCTGAGAAAACAGAATGAAACTGATGTGGTTCATTAGTGCAAAAGTCTGTTCCCTATAATAAGCGGATCTCTGTTTTGTTGGGTGGAGCTACAGCCATCCTTACCTGGAAATGTCTGCATTCGTGGACCACAAGGAAAGCATGAACTGGTTAGAAAGAGATTACAGGGGTATTCATTCATTGTAGATCCTATGGAGAGGGGAGATCCTGACCTGGGTTCTCCACCTTACCTTCCCCCTAAAGGTCAGCCCAGCTTCCAGGAGTCACATGGTGCCAGACCAAGAAGCTATTTCAATTCCAGAACCTTCCTGAGTACCTCCCACCAGACATTAGCAAGTGGTCACCTTGGTGAGCTGCTCAAATGCAGGTACTTCTGAATGTTTGACTACAAATCAAAGCAAACAGGAATAAAATAACATAAAACTAGGAATCCCACTGCGTTGTAAGATTGGAATGAGAAAGAAACTATTGATTCTGATTCCTCAGCCCAGGAGTTCATATGCCAGTGAGAACTTCCAGGCATAAACAGCTCCTAAACAATCCTGGTGTGGTGCTGGGGGTTAATGTACCGGACCGCAAGGTCAATTTGATAGGCAAGGTCGGCGGTTCAAGCTCACCAGCGGCTCCTCGGAAACCCTATACAGGGTCGCTGTGAGTCAGAACCGACACGATGGCACCTAACAACAACAACAACAACAAACACATCCCATGGACTCCTGGTGTGGTGCTGTAGGGTCAGCCCTGGACTGTGAACCACAAGGTTAGCAGTTCAAACCCACCAGACGCTCCTCAGAAATCCTATACAGGGTCTCTATGAGTCCGAACCAGCTTGATAGCACTTAACAACAACAAACACATCCCTTGGAGTCTTGGTGTGGTGCTGTAGGGTAAGCACTGGATGGTTAACCTCCAGGTTGGTGGTTCAAACACACAAATTCTTCCTCGGAAACCCTATACAGGCGTTCTATGAGCTGAACTGACTTAGGAGCAACAGCCACAAACGCATCCCATGGACTCCTGGGTTGGGGCTGGAGGATCAGCCCTAGACTGTGAACTACAAGGTCAGCAGTTCAATCCCCCCAGCTGCTCCTTGGAAACCCTATACAGGGTCACTCTGAGTCGGAACCGACATGATGGCACTTAACAACAATAACAACAAACACGTCCCATGGAATCCTGGGATGGTGTTGGAAGATCAGCCCTGGACTGTAAACCACAAGGTCAGCAGTTCAATCCCCTCCAACTTCTCCTTAGAAACCCTATACAGGGTCACTCTGAGTCAGAACTGACATGATGGTACTTAACAACAACAACTAACACATCCCCTGGAGTCTTGGTGACACCGTGGTTAAACACTCAGCTGAGAAAGCGGATCCGTGGGAGAAAGATGTCGCAGTCTGCTTCTGCAAAGATTCAAACCAAAACACAGCCATCAAGTTGATTCTGACTCATAGGGTCTGATTCTACAGGGTCTCCAAGACTATAAATCCTAACAGGAGCCGATAGCTTCATCTTTCTCCTGTAGTGCGACTGGTGGATTTGAACCTCTAACCTTATAGTTAACAGTCTGTTACTCAACCCACAGTGTCACCAGGGTCCCTTCCATAAAGATGGCAGCCTGGGGCACTTCTGTTCTGTCCTACAGGAACACATTACAGACACGTCATTGTTTTCTTATCATTTACTGCTTACCTGGAGGTTCTCAGCTTTCCTACCTACTGCCTATGTAAGGTTTCTGAAACTGTAACTCTTTATGAGAGCAGACAGCCTGATCTTTCTCCCCTGGAGCGACTGGTGGTTTTGAACCACCAGACATCTGGTTAGCAGCCCAATGCCTAACCCACAGTGCCACCAGGGCTCTTTGTTGGGTTTTGGTTTGGGATGGTGCTCTTGCCTGGGGTCCTGGGTCCTTTGCTGGGGCTGGGTGGAAGCAGGTGGGAGAGGAGGGGCCATCTAGGGACAGACTGCGGAAGGCACATGTTTCCCTACAAAGCATCAAGGAGGAGGCCCTGGATGGGACACTGTTCCATAAGAGTCTTCAAAAACTTCGTAGAAAAGTGGGCTGGAACAGTAAAGGTATGTGTGGCATGCTTGTGAGTCAGATTCAACTAAATGGCAATTGTTCTCCTAGCTTGCAAGGAAGGGACCAAGGTTCATTCTCTGTAGAGCCATCAGCTTCTACTATGGACAAAGAAAGAAGGGGCTTCAAAGGAGGACATGTCTCAGGGGAATTAGCATTTCCTTAAAAGCAAAGGGGTACTCAGAGGGGAAGTGGAGAAAGAGAGAAAGGAACTTAAAGCCAGTTGCCCTCCAGTTGGCTTTGACTCATGGTGCCCCGGTGTGTGTTGAGTAGAACTGTGCTCCACAGAGTTTTCTGTGGCTGAGATTTTTCAGACTGCCAGGTCTTTCTTCTGAGGTGCCTCTGGGTAGTGTCCAACGTTTGGGTTAGTCATTGAGTGCATTAACCGTGTGTACCACCCAGGGATTCCAGAAAGGGACCAAGCTGGTGGAAACCCCAGAACTTGTAAATCAGTCTGCTATGATCCCTCAAAAATGGAAAGCCCCTCTATTAAAAAGAAGCCCTGGTGTGACGTTGTGGGTAAATGCATCAGACTGCAAAGATGTTTGAACTACAAGGTCGGCAGTTCAAGCTCACCAGCTGCTCCTCAGAAACCCTATACAGGGTCGCTATGGGCCGGAACCGACCTGACAGCACTTAAAAACAACAACATATTAAAAAAGTGGGTGGGTGGGTGGGTACACCTTCAAGGGACCCTGGAGAGGAATTGTTTGAGCATTTCTCTCAGTCACTTCATTTTTGCCAGAGTGACTATGTTACTTACACGCCTGTCTTGTTGCCAGTACCTGGGGACCATGTAATTAAGGGTTTTATTTGATAAATAATGTACCAGACCTGAGACGACAAAGCAGGACTGGCCTTGCCTGTACCCTGCGACTTCTCCTGCCCTCTTCTAACTTATATATCCCCCACACTCCCTACCTCTAATGTCGGAGGACACAGCTGAGGGGAGGAATGGGGAGGGGTCCTAAGCAGCTTACAGAGCAGAGGTCTGCGTGTGCATGGACAAGGGTGTGAAGGAGGAGGTGGTCATCTCAGTTTGCAGGCTGATGGCTCCGCGCCCCCAGAGAGCAGGGTCAGTGGTCAACGACACCCTTGTTAATAACAAAGGGAGAAAAGTGTCCTACGTTGTCGGTTGTTATCTGTGAGTAAGTCAGTTCCACGCACAACTGGGGCCTGTGCTGTCTCCTGATTGGTCCCTGATCAAACCCTTGTGATCCATAGGGATTCCACTGGTTGGTACTAGGAGCTTTCTTCATGGTCCGTCTCTGTCTGGAAGCTCTGTTGAAACCAGTTCAGCATTATAGCTACACACAAGCCTCTGTTGACACATTAGGTAGAGGCCATACATGAACTGCATCGGCCAGGAATCGAACCAGGGTTTCCCTCATCATCAAAACCAAACCCATGGCTGTTGAGTCAATTCCAATGCCTAGCAACCTCATAGTCCAGAGTAGAACTGCTCCCTAGGGTTTCTGTACATATTTATGGGAGCAGACAGCCTCACCTTCCTCCCAGGGCTCCTTGGTCTCCTATACAGATGGTAAGAATTCCATCCCTGGTCACTGCTGCCCACCTGCCCTTTTTGGTCAGGAGGAATTTCTGCTTGAATTACAGCAGGTGGCAACCACTAATCCGCCTTCATTCTGCTCCCTGACCCCTTGTTCCACCTTACAGTCCACTCACGCCCCTGCCCCTTAGACTTCATCCAGGGGAGCAGGGAGGCTGGCCCCAGGAGCATGCTGGCTGCTGAGGTAATACTCACACCCCAGAATCAAACAGCGGTTTTGGGGAGACCCAGTTGTGAACACAGTAGGGTTATAGCAGTTTAGGAAGTTATAGGGTTGATGACTGACTTCCAGCAGGTTAGACTGAAAACTGGGTGGGGGGGTGGGGGTGGGGGGAAATCCTGCTGCTGTGTTTACATGCTGTGGAGTCGGTTCGGAAGCATAGCGAACCTGCTTAGGGTTTCTGAGGCTGCAAATATTTATGGGAGCAGAAAAAGCATCATTTAACACCCCCCAAAGCTGACCTTGCAGTTAGCAGTCCAAATTGTCATCCACCATCTACCAGGGCTCCTTGGGAAAGATGCTCTAAACCAGGAAATCAGCAAAGTACTTTTCTTTCAGCCATCTTTGCTGATTCCTTTTAGGCTTAGGTTTATAAGACAAGGGTCCGCGAGAAGCTTTTATTTCTTCCCAGATACTCTGTCTTTAAATAGTTTCTGGGGCCGGACCCAGAGGAGATCTGGTGGTGCTGTGTTTTAAGCTGTGTTTTAAGGTCAGTGGTTCAAACTGACCAGCAGCAACTTGGGAGAAAAATGAGGCTGTGTGTCTGTTCCCATAAAGCTTTACTGTCATGGAACCCCTAAGGAGGAATTCTGCTCTACCCTGTAGCCTCATTGTGAGTCGGAATTGACTGGGTGGCAGTGGCTTTGGCTTTGGTCTTGGGGTCTGGTGAAGTTTGCAGATGTGGTCTTCTATGGGGAGTCTGAGACGAAGATTACTTCTCAGAGCCTGGAGTGGCAGTCCGCTTCTGTAAATATTTTTGCATTTCTGTGTTGTTGACATTACTCCTCTTGTTATTATGAAGGTTTTATTGTAGTTTGGGTGAAAGCTTACAGACAAGATTAGTTTTCCATTTAACCATTTAGGCACATTTGCCTTCTTGACATTAGTTGCAATCCCTGGGTTCTGTAAAGATTTCTAACCTTGGAAATGCTATGGGCAGTTCTATTTGGTCCACGAGGTCACTATGAGTCAGAATCAACTCGGCCAGTGGTCAATTTTTTTTGGAATTCCCCATAATGCTTTTAACCCTCCGCCTACAGGTGGAAATTGTCACCTGTCCTGGTAACCCCGTGCACACGGTTTTCTGGGGGAGGAACCCCCACAAACGTCATCAGGAGACCGTTCTGAGAATGTATGGTGATACCTGCGTCCACCCCTTTAATTATTTCAACCACAGCAGAGATCCAGGACCCGTGGCAGCTCCCAGTGACGAACATTCATTATTTTATATGGGACTGATGGTCATGTTTGTCTTCATCTTGGATAGAAAGAAACATGGGTCTCAGTCAGACAAAAAGCTTTAACAAAGACCCTTGCTGAAGACATTTTCCTCACATAGGCACTCAGACTGCCCAGTTCTCCTTCTTCGTCAGATAGCAGAGCGAAGCTGGAAATAGACCCTAGGTTATGATTAAGAGACAAAAGTCACTTAGTGCCAACTGCTCTATTGGAGGTGCCGGGGGCTCAGGCCTTGTTAGCTGTCCTCAGCTCCTAGGGAACCTCCACACCACACAATCAGATGACTGTGATCCATGGAGTTTTTACCGGCTGATTTTCAGTAGCTCGCCAGACTTGTCTTCCGAGTCTGTGTTAGTCTGACGGCTTGGTTGAAACTTGTTCAGCATCGTGGCAGCATGTAAGTGTCCACTGACAGGTGGTGGCTGTGTGTGGGATATACTGTGGGCTCAGGCCTTGCGCCCCCCATGACTACCCTCCGAGTCACAGTTCATCATCCAGAGCAAGTGCAGGTACTACATTGTCAGTTGGCACTCAGGGCTCCGAGTGTACACCCCTCACAGGAGAATCAGGGTGACTCACGATCCACAGGGCACTCAGGGCTCCGAGTGTACACCCTTCACAGGAGAATCAGGGTGACTCACGATCCACAGACAGTCCATTGTCGTATGGTCACTTAGCCAGACTTCAAATGCAAACGCTTCATTCCAATTTTCTGTTCAGTTAGAGAAAAAATGTTTGAGGAAGGGAACATAGGTCAGGCTGAATGCCTTTTTAGGCCTAGTGGTGGATGGTTAAGGAGTCTGGTGGCATTATCGGATAAGCACTGGACTGCAAACCATGAGCTCAGTGACTCAAACCCACCAGTCTCTTCTCAAAAGAAAGGTGAAACTTTGTGTTCTGGTAAATGTTTACAGCCTTGGAAACCCTTGACTCTGACTCAGAATTGACTTGATGTCAGAGAGTAGGTCTGGCCTTGGCAGATCAGTCAGGAGCCCTGGTAGCTCATGTGGTTAAGTGACTGACTTGAATGGAAAGACTGGCAGTTCAATCCACAGGGAGAAATTGTGGCTGCCTGTTTCTGCAGAAATTGCTGTTGTTATTGTTAAAGTACCGTTGAGTTGGTTCCAACTCATAGCAACCCTATATAGGAGTGCTGTTGCATTTGAACTGCCGACCTTGTGGTCCAGTGCTTATCCTACACCACCACACCAAGACTCCTCTGTAAAGATTGTTGTTGTTGTTGTTGTTAGTGCTATAGAGTCGATTCCAACTCATAGCAGCCCTATATAGGGTTTCCAAGAAGCAACTGGTAGGTTTGAACTGCCAGCCTTGCAGTTTGCTGTCCGGTGTGGATCCTTCAGTGCCACACCAGGAGCCTTGGAAATCCTCCAGGGCAGCTCTACGCTGTCGACAGCAATGGGTTTTGTGGACCAGTGGTCGAAGTCTCAGCTTCCCGGAGGAGACCTGGGTTTGCTTGGTAGTAAGCACTCTCTGTGCGTGTCAGTGGGGTTTGCAAGCTGCTCTGATGCTGAGCTGGTTTCAGTGGAGCGTCCAGGCTAAGAGAGACCCTCTGAGGACAGGAGCAAGGTATGACATGCCACCGATGAGGGACCAGGCAGGGTTTCATCTCACTGTGCATCCTGTCACAACGAGTCGGGGATGACTCGATGGCAGCTAATTCCTACATTTTTATTAAATATGTCCAGTGGCGTACCATAGAAAATCCAGAGAAGAGTGGTTAGATTTTTCTCTCAGGCCATGGGAACCTGGGCAGGTGTGTGATCCTCACTGATGTCAGGATGCCGGAAGCCCCAAAGAGTCCTGTTTTTACTCCTTAGTGCTTGGTGGACATCCTCAAGGTCATTTCTTATCCAGCTACAGAGCAGTGTTTGTAAAGTGTGGTCGCCAGCATCCCCACCAACTATGAACTTGCCAGATATGGGGTTCAGCAGGCCTTGGGTGCCCCAGCCCAGCTGGACAGAACCAGAAACTCAGGGTGGGACCTTGTGCACTAGTTGAACACGCCTTCCCGGGGACTCTCATACATTTTAAGATTAAGACCCACTGTCCTAGGAGAAATGCGCTCTGGTGATGCTCCGGGCTGGAAGAGATGCTAGCCTGCTTCTAGAAAGATTTGTAGCCCTGGGGACCCTACCCCACACACAGCTCTCCTCTGTCCTGGAGGCTATGACTTGGAACGGACTCTATGGGAGTGGGTTTGGTTTGGTTTCACAAAGCAGGAGTCCCGGAATGGTGCAAACTGTTAATGCACTTGGCTGAAAAGTTAGAGTTTTGAGTCTGAACAGAAGAAAAGCCTGTCTGTCATCTACTTCTGAAAAATCAACCACTGGAAGCCTAATGAACAGAGTTTTATCCTGACCCATGAGTCCGAATCAACTGGACAGCGGCTGGTTACTGGTTCTAGAAAGACAGAATAAGAGGTGACACCTTCGAGCGGAGCCAGTTCCTGCTGAAGAGGCTTCCCGGAACCCCTCTCCGGCAGCCATCATCTTCCCCTCCCTTGCTCCAAACAGGAAGGGTACTTGAGAAAGAAGGTTTTAGGGGGGATGTTGCCATGCTCAACTATAGGGAGACTCTGTTAGTAAACAGAAGAAGGGACAGGCCATACTGATTAGACAAATGACAGGAGAATAATGTCAATAAAGGCACATTTATGATTACTTTTTGAGTCTGTGAGCTAACGATGGCATTCTTCCAAGCTGTAATTCTGTACTACAGTAATAATACTATGAACCACCTGTACAGATTACACACGACAAAACTCAGTCCAGCCTCATACACACACTCCGGAGAGTATTTATTAGTAACAGGAAACATGATTAGTAGCATCTTCCCTATTTTGAATGCATATGATGTTTTGAGAGTAGGAAAAATGAGTAGGAAACTGACAGAAATGAATCAAAGTTACCTTTGGACACGTGTGCCTCAGCCATGCAAATAGTTAGCAAGTGTAGCTACTAACCAAAAGGTACCTTGGAAGAAAGTCCTGGCCATCTGATTCTGGAAAACGAGCCACTGGGAACCATGTGGAGCTCAGCTCTCCTCTGACACACACAGGGATGCAATGAGTTGAGATGACACCAAAGTAACTGGGTTTTTGTTTGTTTGTTTTTAAATTCACACATAATCAAACATAATTGATATGTGTCCTATATCCTTGAATGAGTTCATTTGTAGGCTCATGAGGACTAAAGATAATCAAAATAGAGTGCAACCGTCATCCAATGAGACGACAGCTATTTTCACGTTGTTGTCTTTTACTTGGCTTTGTAACACTTAACCCATCACTTAACAGCGTGTCACACATTAGGCTGGAAACTAGGTCATCAGTGTCTCTAAGACCAGTAGAGTCACCCATGGAGGACAGGTTTTTGTGGAGTTGTCAGACTGAGAGAGATGAGGAAGAAAAGCCTGGCACTCTGCTGCTGAAAATCAGCCAATGAAAACGCTATGGATTCCAACGTAACATTGTCTGATGGAGTGTTGGCAGATGTGCCTTCTAGGCTGGAACACACTCAGAATGCAGTGGCCACATCCATGAACTCGAGCACACAGTGATGGGGAGGATGGTGCAGGACCAGGTAGCATTGTGTTCTGTTTACATTCAGAGTCATCCTGAATCAGCCAACTCAGTAGTAACTCACATCACCAGCACTTCATATAGTACCTGGCATTTCATTATATGAGGGGCTTCCAAAAGTCGGTGGGAAATGGAACAAAAAGATACTGGAATTTTTTCATGGAATGTTTAAAGTTCCGTCGTGTGTATGCATATATATTTTTTGTTAGTTTGTTCGCCTGTCTCTTAACAATAAAAGGAAAATCTATGAAAACGGAGGTCTGGTCTGTCTGGCCAATGCACTCTCTCTCTCAATCAGCACCCAACATGCAGTAAAAATCCAGTCATATTTGGTGAACGAGTCCCTAAATTCTTGCAGACAAACTCTTTCTGATGAACGCACTGACGTAGAAGAGGTTAATCTTAGGCAGAAATGAGAAAGGTAATAAGGATCAATAAGCAGTCAGAATATTCTAACCAGTGCAGCACAACCTCACCCAACAGTCATGTGCAGGGATGTTACCATGGCAACTTGCTCTCTGACAGCAGCTCTGGATGAATATTTACAATATTAATTTACCTGCTCTCAAACGTTGTGTACATTTCCCACATGATGCCGTCCGTCTTTCCTCCTTTGTCTTGCCTCGGTCACCTTCACCTGAGCCTGCCACTGTTGTCATTGTTGTTGTCAGTTGCTGTTGAGTCTGTTTTGACAAGAACAGCGAGTATGCAGAGTAGAACTGCTCCACAGGGTTTGCAAGGCTGTGGCCTTTTTGGAAGCTGATTGCCAGGTCTTACTTCCAAGGTCCCTCTGAGTAGGTTTGAACCATCAACCTCTCAGCTGGTAATGGACACTTAACACTTTGCACCACCCAGGAATTCCAGCAGGTCCGGTAGGGAGGAGTGGTGGTGGTGGTGGTGGTGTGTGTGTGTGGGGGGGGGACGGTGGCTGCAGGTGTTAGACAGGTGGAGCTGACGGTGCAAGCCCATCCCCCATCCTAGTCCAAACACATCACAGAGTACTATGAATTGAATGGCGTCTTCCCAAAGATGGGATGGAATCCTGATCTCCGTACTTGTGCATTTGAGTTAAGGTGTTGGAGGAGAATGTTAAAAGTACCACAGACTACAAAAACAAACAACAGACAAATGTGTGCTGGAAGAAGTACAGCCAGAATGCTCCTGAGAAGCAAGACATCATCTCTTATACTTCAGATATGTTATCAGGAAGGACTCGCCCCCAGAGAAGGACATCACAGTTGGTAAAGTGGAAGGTCAGTGAAAAAGAGGAAGACCCCCAATGAGATGGACTGGCACAGTGGCAGAACTCAAATGTAACAACCATTGTGAGGTTGGTGCAGGACCGGGCAGTGTTTCGTTCTGTTGTGCATAGGGTCACTATGAGTCAGTTATGGATTCAATGGCACCAAACAACAACAACATACCTGTGGATGTAATCCTGTCTGAAAATACAGTCTCCTTTGCTTTGTGAATTAGATCATACCCCAGTAGGTGGATTCTAAAGCTAATCACTTCTGAATAATTTAAACAAAACAGAATGTCTTTGGAGACTCACACTTGAGAAGACAGTCACCAGCCACCACATCGTCTCCAAGGCAAGGAACCAGGAATGAATCCGTACATCTGAGACCTTGATTTAGACATTTAGCCTCCAGAACAGTGAGAAAATAAATATCAATTCTTTAAAGCCAATCTGTTCACAGCAGTCCCAGATGCCTGGAAGTAATGCGAGGGTACTATTGGAGTCTTTTCCTTCCCAGTTCACAAAGAACTTATTTTAGTTTTAGAGGCCACCAAGGTGAGTCCCACGACTTCAACATTTCTTATTGCAAGGTCCTGATCTTTTTATTGTAATTGTGTTTTTTAGTTCCAACTTGTGGCAACCCCATGTGTGTCGGAGTAGAACTGTGCTGTATAGTCTCTCTCTCTCTCTTTCTATTTTTGGTGTTTTGTTTTGTTAATTTTAGTTTGGGTTAAAGTTTTCAGAGCAAAATTAGCTTTTCTTTCAACAATTTATATGCATACATTAGTTGCTCAAGCTCACCAGCGGCTCCTTGGAAACCCTACAAAGGGTCGCTATGGGTCGGAATTGACTCGATGGCACTTAACAACTACAACAACAACCATCAATATAGGGGTCCTGGTACGGCACTGTGGGTTAATGGGCTGGGTTGCAAAGTTGTTTAAACCACAAAGTTCACAACAGCAATCCTCCCACTTTCTCCCTAGGTTCTTCTGCTTCCGTTTATCCTTCTTCCCTGCCCTCTAAGCAGTCCATGTGGCATACATAGTGAGTTAAGCACTGGGCTGCTGACCTCCAGGTGATGATTCAAACCCACCATCTCAGCCACCCAGGTCATCTGTAGATTGACAGCCTTGGAAACCCAAAGGGGCTGTTCTACTCAGTCCAGTCCTGGCGTGATGATGTAGGGTCAGCACTGGACAGCGAACCACAAGGTCAGGCAGGTGAAACCCACCAGCTGCTCCTTGGAACCCCGATCCAGGGTTGCTATGAGTCAGAACCAACTCGATGGCCCTTCACAACCACAAACCGGGGT
This sequence comes from Chrysochloris asiatica, assembly GCF_000296735.1. Lineage (NCBI taxonomy): Eukaryota > Metazoa > Chordata > Mammalia > Afrosoricida > Chrysochloridae > Chrysochloris > Chrysochloris asiatica. The sequence goes on from NW_006408574.1 coordinate 7,754,842, forward strand.
GCTGTGAGTATGCGGCAGTAAGTAGATTCCTGCCTCTGGCTGTCCCCTTCTGCCACCTCGCTTTTAAGGAATGATTCCCTTCAGAGCTCTTCCCAGGTGCTCGGGGAGAGCGGGAACAGGTAGGACATCTTGTGGGGGAATGGCCAGCTTCCATCTCTTGCCAGGCCAGCAAAATGCCCCTGCGGTTTTGCTAGCCAAGGTCAGGGACTGAGAGGTGGATTTCATGAGGGACTGTGTGGGACTCTGGCCACACACAGAGTGGTTTCTGGGTCCTGATTATGAAGTGTGGTCACCTCTGCAGAGCAGCCCCCGACCCTGGCTTCCCTAGACTCAACAGCTCTGGGACCACAGGCTCAACAGCAGCACTGATGTGGAGTTCTCTTGGGGGGCTGGGGGGTCACTGACCTTGACAGGTGCCCCTGGATGATGGAGCACTTACCGTGTTTGGCTGCTAGTCTCAAGGCTGGTATCCACCCAGAGGGTCTCAGAAGAAAGGCCTAATGACCTTCCAAAACAAAAAAAACAGCCATTGAAAACTTTATGGAGTTCAGCTTTCCTCTGACACATGTGGGTTATCATGAGTTGGGATGGACTCCAGGGCCACTGGGTAGGTAGATAAAGCTGGACAGGTGGGTGTGGGGCGCGAGAGACCAACAGGAAGAGGAATGTGTAAACACTGCAGGGCCCAATCCCATGCATAACCCACTGCCACTGAGTTGATTCTGATGCATAGGAACCCTAGAGGACAGAGCCACCCCACAGGGGTCCCAGGACTACCACTCTTTACCAGAGCTGACTGACTCATCTTTCTCCTGTGGCAAGGTTGGTGGGTTTGAACCGCTGACCTTTCAGTTAGCAACTCAATGCTTAACCCACTGTACCACAAGGGCTCTTCCAGTGCCCATGGGCACATACATGAACACACACCCCTGAGAGGTTCCCAGTTCCCAGCACTCACAGGGGAATGGGTGCTAATGATTAGAGTGCTTGTTGATGGGATGGGGGACACTGTAGCTATGGTACCAATTGACCTGTGAGCCCATTTGTCCCCACAGCCAGGTGTCTGTGGGTTAAAGAGCCAATGGCCTAGAGTTCTAGAGTCCCCGCTATGCAATTATCCTGGAAAAGCTACTTTCTAAAAGCCCTTAAAAGGTGCAATTTACATGCCAAATAGGATGAATTTGTATGCCAGGGTCTATGGCCCCTCTTTCCCTTTATTTCCATTGAGTGGTTTTATCACTTGAAAGGTGCCTATGTGGGATGAAGGGAACCCAAACCTTATTTGCATGTGAGGCGTCCCCCCAGAAGGCTGGAGTCCCAGGCAAGGCTGATGTTTGCTGTTGCTATCCCTGACCTCTTTGTCTTCACTTATGAAAGAGTCTGCTCTTTGCTCTCGTGAGAAAGGCTAATTTGCTTTTGCACTAAATGCTTATATAGAGTCCTGGTGTGGAACTGTAGGATGAAAAATGAGCTGATAACCACAAGGTTGGGTTGGTGGTTCAAACCCATCAGTCACTTTTGGAAACCCTACACAAGGTTGCTATGTGACCTGGTTCAATGGCACTAAACAACAACAATAAATGCTTGTGTAGGGAGTGTGGTGACTCTGTAGTGTAAGCACTGGACTGCGAATCACAAGGACTGCGATTTGAACCCACTAGCTGCTCTGTGCGAGAAAGATGAGTCTTTCTGCTCCTGTAAAGATTTGTTGTTGTTGTTGTTAAGTGCTGTTGAGTTGAGTTCCGACCCATAGCGACTCTGTATAGGGTTTCCAAGGGGCAGCTGGTGAACTTGAACTGCAGGCCTCCTGGTTCAAAGTGGACTTTGCAGTACAGCACACACCTGGACTACAGCCTCGGAAACCCTACACAGGGTCGCTGTGAATCGGAACCAACCTGACAACATTTAACAACAACAAATGTTTGTATGTCTCCCTTCTTTTGTTCATGATGTTTAATCCTTCCTCATTTCTCATAATCACCCGATGAAGTTGTTAGTGCTTACCATCTTGCTAGTAGGCCCCTCCTTGTGACCGTGAACAACAGAATGAACGGTGGCCTGGTTGATCTGGTACCATCTTCACAATTCTGTAGTATATTTCAGTTCATTTCTGGGACAGTTACATAAAGCCGTGTTAGCTAGGGGCACACCTTCTAGCACTCCCTGGATAAGATTCTGTTACATATTATTCCAATGCTGGGAACTATGTTACCAGTAATTCAAATACCAACAGAGTCCCTAGGTGCCGGGGTCTGACCCCGACATAGTTGTCACGAGTTTTTGGTTCACGAGGAGGGGAGATCCAGCGGCGATAGGGATAGCGAAAGAATACACAGACAAACAGAAGAAGGGAGACAATGAGGCACCCCAAAGCCAGGGTGGATACATCACTGGTGGGCAGACTTGGGACTACAGGCATCATGGCCTCTGCAGGCAGCGACTCACTGCCCTGCAATCTTTAATGCATGCCTTCCAACCCGTAACGCACCGCAATCTTTACTCCATGCCTGCCAACCAGTAATGCACGCCTGGGGAGGCTCGGGCCTCTGTTTTATTTAGGGGAGGAGTTTCACACCAAGCTGGGAGGGACTAAAACAGGATACAGCTAACATCAGTAATTTTCCAGACAATCAGGTAACTTTACATTGTACTTCACTGGTTCGAATCCCAGGCCAGCAACTTGGATTCTCAGGCCCAATTAACATATCTATAGCCCCTGAGGTCAGTTGGGGGAAGTTGAGAGTTCTGCAGGAGACGCCCAGGTGAATGGGCTGCACCTGGAAAAGGGATTAGGGAGGATGGGTTCTTTGTCTATAGAACAAAGAACCGAGAAGTACCTAAAATACTTTTAGTTAATCCTTAGGAGAAAGGTTTAACCTTGCAACCTTTAGTCTCTGCTTTAGGAAAATATCACATTTATCTGTGGATTTTCAAAGGCTCCAGTGTATTAATTTAATATATATACCTGAATATTAAGATGAAAGCAATTTTCCATTAACTGCCAGTGGCCTCATTTGTTACACTCAGCCCTAGAGGGCCTCGAACCTCTGACTAGTCTTACACGGTCTGCAACACCTAGGGCAGATCATCCAATAAGCAAGGTGGTGGCGGAGTGTGTTGTCCAGTTGGCATGTGCTGCCCATTCATAGGGACTCTGTATAGGGAGTCCTGGTGTGGCACTGTGGGATAATGTGCTGGACTGCAAAGTCAGTTTGAACCACAAGGTTGGAGGTTCAAACTCACCAGCTGCTCCTTGGAAACCCTATACAGGGTCGCTATAGGTCAGAACACACTCGATGGCACTTAACAACAACATCATAGGGCTTCCAAGAGTGTAAATTGTTTCAGGAGCAGAAAGACTCATCTTTTATCACGGAGTAACTAACTGATAGATTCAAACTGTTGACCTTGACCTTTTTGTTAATTCCCCAAATCATAACCCACTATGCTACCAGGGTTCCCTAGTACACTAGATTAAAATGACCCATCTGTGCTCATTTCACAGTGATTATGAGTCAGGCTGCTAACTTCAAGGTCAGCAGTTTGAAACTACCAGCCGTTATGTGGGAGAAAGATGAGGCTTTCTGCTTCCATAAAGATTTACAGCCTCGGAAACCCTACACAGAGTCGCTATGAGTCGGAACCGACTGCACGGCACATAACCACCACTAATCTGTAACGAGCAGTTTCTCATGTTTTTCATACTCCATAGAACTTTAATGGCTGAATGGTTCATTCCTCCGTCCCTGTCTGGGATTGTCAATGTGAGAAGAGGCAGTGATTCTGGAGGAAGGGGCTGTAGGGTTGGAAAGACACAGATGCCTGCCAGACCAAGAAGTAAAATCTCTGATTTGGTAAAATTCATCACTGCTACTGTGCATCAGGAGTCCTGGTGTGGCTCTGTGGGTTAATGTACCAGACTGCAAAGACATTTGAACTGCAAGGTTGGTGGTTCAAGGTCACCAACTGCTCCTTGGAAACCCTATACAGGGTCGCTATGGGTCAGAACTAACTCGATGGCAATTAACAACAACAACAACAACTGTCGCATCAGTCCTGACTCATAGCAACCTTATTTAGGGTTTTCAGGGCTATAAATCTTAACAGAAGCAGAAAGTCTCATCTTTTCTTCCGAAGAGCGGCTGGTGGAATTGAATTGCTGACCTTGGGGTTAGTTGCCCGATGCATAACCCACTATGCTATCAGGGCTTAGATTAGTAAGTAAGCACTAGTCAGTCCATACTTACCTTGCTTATTGGGCAATCTGACACTGGGAGTCGCCCATGGAGGCCAGGTTTCAGCAGAACTTCCAGAAAAAGACTAGGCAGAAAAGCCTGGGAACCTACTTGTGGAAATTGATCAGTGAAAACCTTATGGGTCAACCAGGGTATTATGTTAGCATCTGGAAGTGCTTTTAATTACGATCCATCAGAACTGATGTGTCATTAGAGCTGCAAAGGCTGACCAGGGAGGTAGAGGGTTCAGTCTGATTTGGGGGAACCTGGTCCCTGACTTTGCTTGGTGTCTGCTGAGAACCTCCGACTCCGTCCATCTGCACACGGTTTGGAAGTGAAAGCCATCTGTGGTCTTTTAATCCAGCAGCGTTCCTTTGCTAGAAACCCGTTCCCAGCTGTGTTTTGCTCTCCATAGTCTTTATTAGTACGTCATTGTTGTTGTTAAGTGCCGTTGAGTCCGTTCCAATGTAGAGTGAGCCTGTATAGGGTTTCTGAGGAGCAGCTGGTGGGTTTGAACAGCTGACCTTGTAGTTGACAGTCCAGTGCTGATCCTATAACACCATACCAGGAGTATTTCCTTGTTGTTAAGTGCTGTCAGGTTGATTCCGACTCATAGCGACCCTGTATAGGGGTTTCAAGGAGTGGCTGGTGAGTTTGAACTGCCGACCTTGTGGTTCAAACTGACTTTGGGGTCCAGCACTTTATCCCACACCACGATTCCATTAGCAAATATAAAACCCCTCAGAACACTGCTTTCCCGTGCTTTGTAAACCCTCATTCTGACACTGTTTACGATTGGTTCCTCTGATTTAATTTTTTTGTCTCTGTGAGTACAGGGCAGTTTGAGCTGCTCCGAGGCTGGACTGGACTATACTGTTGTCCTTGTGATTAAGTGCTATTGAGTAGGCTCTGATCCATAGCGACCCTGTGTAACGTTTCCAAGGAGTGACTGGTGAGCTTGAACTGCTGATCTTGCGATCCAGTGCTTATCCTATAGCTCCACACCAGGACTCCGCTCACTGGTTAGCCAGTCCTCGGCCTACCCTTATCCCAATATCTGCCTGGGGACCCCTGACTTTGGCATTCCTCAATGCCTTCTTTGAAACTCCACACCTTTGGGGAAAAGGTGCCCACGAGTTCTAGCAAGTAGTTGGTGCTCAATTAATAGGTAATTGAATGGATGGGATAATGAATGGTTAAATGGATAGTTGGTTGGATAAAATTTGATAGGATGGATGAGCAGAGGTCAATATGGTAGTGAAATTCCACTCTGAAAGTTCTTTGGAAATAATTCAGAATGTGGACTAGCGAAGAGCAAACAGAAATCACTTGGTTTTCAAGGGAAATAAAAGCATGTTCTGTGTATACCCACTCCCCATCAGTCGGGGGGCGGCCTGCATGTTGCTGTAATGCTGTAAGCTATGATATCAGAGGGTCATCCATGACGGACAGATTTCAGTGGAGCGTCCAGACCTCCCCAGACTAGGACGAGCTGCACCGACAAATCAGCGCCCCCAAACCCTGTGGCTCACTCTTGTACTCTGACGTACGGCCATGAGTCAGAATATTTTTATTTGGTTTTATTTATTTACTATACATAAAGCATTATCTTAGGCACCATGCACTTGGCATCTCAATTCTGGGAGGAGGAGAGAATTGTCTGATATAAATGAGAACTGTCAAAGTTATAATGAAATCAGCTATGAAGATTATGAAACATATATCAGGATCTGATGTGTTTTGAGATGGAGTGATGGAGCCTTCCTAACCAAGAGGGAAAATGGAAAGCTCTGCTCTTACTATGTCCCCTCCCCCAGTTTAATTAAGCCATCCCGAGAGGTCAGCAGGCAGGGCGGAGATGGATCGGTTTGGACTTTTCTAATTGCCCAGCTCTCTCGGAGAACAGCGAGAGAAGAGAGCAGTTGGTTTTCCTGAGCCAGGAAGGCATCCCGAAATGCGAAATAACTGAAATGCCCATCAACAGATGGGTAAACAAAATGTGATCTATGCTACCCAGCCATAAAGAGAAATGGAGTTCTGATACACAACCATGGAAGGGCAAAAGCGTTCTCACTTATATGAAATAAGCAAAACCTATGGATTTCTGGTGTGGTGTTGTAGGATAAGCACTGGACTGTGAACCACAAGGTTGGCAGTTCAAACCCCCAGAGACTCCTTGGAACCTTGTAAAGAGTCGCTATGAGTCAGAGTCGACTCCATGACACTTCATAACCACATAGGAATCAAAGACTAATAGTGGTTACTAGGCCAGGGCTGTGCTGTAGAATAAGCATTAGACTGCTAACTGGAATAGGTTGGTGGTTTAAACCCACCAACCACTCCAACGAAGAAAGATGAGGCTTTTTGCTCCCGTAAAGACTTACAACCTCAGAAACCCTGTGAGTTACAATCAACTCAATGACAGTTGGTTACCAGGGGTGGAAAGGTATCCTGGTGGCACTGTGATTGAGAACCTACCCAATGTCTCTGCAGAAGACAGGTTTGGCAATCTGCTTCCATAGAGATTACAAACCAGGAACCCCAATAGGGCAGCTCTGTCTGCACACGGGGCTGCTGTGGGTTCATATGTTGTCTCCTAACAACAAGTGTGTGTAGTACCACAGGGTAAGTTCTTGACCTCAAGGTCAGTTTCACCTGAAAGGTGAGAAATTCAAACTCACTAGCTGCTCCTTGGAAACTCTATGCAGGGTCACTATGAGTCGAAACTGACTCGACGGCATTTAACAAGAACATGTGGAGGACTGCTGGTGTGACCCTTTAGCATCAGCACTGGACTGTGAACCACAAGGTCAGCAGTTCAAGCCCACCAGCTGCTCATCGGAAACTCTACATAGGGCCGCTGTGCATCGGGACATGCTGGACGGCACTTAACAACTGGGGTGGGAAGTGGTTGGGAAAGGAGAGGTTTCCTCTGGGGACAGTGAATTTATGTTAGAAGTGGCAGAATGATTGGGAAAAGGATGTTGAGGATGGTAGGACAACTTCAAGACCACATCTGTATCACCGGCTTATCCATGCAGACACTGTAGAGCTGGCGTGCATTTGGTTGTGTATGTTTTAATCACACACAAACACAGAGTGTGTGGTGTCACTGAAAAGGTGCTTAACCCCCTGCCAGGTGGATTCCAAATCTTAGCAACCCCACGGGACAAAGCAGAACTGCCTTATAGGGTTTCCAAGGCTGCCATCTTTAGGGAAGTGGACTGTCCCTCTATACTTCCTTGTTTGTTGTTGCTGTTGTTAAGTCGAGTTGGTTCCGATTCATAGAATTTCCAAGGAATGGCTGGTGGGTTTCAAGTGCCAACCTTGTGACTAGCAGTCCAGAGGAGCTCGGTTTGCTGACCCAAAGAGCTAGAACCCAGTGCCTTTGGGCTTAGGTTTATAGGTGAGTGGAGAGCCTTAAGCTTTGTAGCATAGTCTGGACGGGGCAGAGGTCTGGCTATAGGGCCAAGGGCCAGCGAGAGGCCTGCCTGTAGACATGGCTGAGAAGATTAGCTGTCCTGATGGGAAGAAGTGTGCCCTGAGCATTTCAGACCCTGAATTGCAACCTGTTAACGTCCCTAGTGGAGTCCTCGTGTGATGCTTAGGATAAGTGCTGGACCGCAAGGTCGGTTTGGACAAGGTCAGTTTGAACTGCAAGGTCAGTGGTTCAAACTCACCAGCTGCTCCTTGGAAACCCTCTGCAGGGTTGCTATGAATCGGAGCCGACTTGACAGGACTTAACAACAACAACAAAGTCCCAAGCAAACCCCCTAACTGTGAGCATGGTGTCTGAGTTCTGTGTGGCCCTTGGAAAGAATGAACAAACCCAGCTGAGTAGAGGGTGATGTAGGAGAGGTGGTTGTTGCCATTCGTACGAGGTTAGAATCTTGTTAACGGCTCTGTCTCGGTGTCGGTTTCTCCTTGGATTTGTGTCTCCCCCTTGTGAGGAGCAGATGACCTCCAGATGGGCCCCTGCTGCCGGCTTCATCAACAGCAGGTGCCAGGCTTAATTGAGCTCCTGGCAGCTGGGACCGGTGCCCTTTCACTTTGCCGGGCTGTTTCCTGCAGAGCCCACAGGCAGGTGTCTCATCCTTGGAGGTCCGATCCTCTTGTAAGAACACTGCCCGCACACCAGGGCACAACTGCCTGGACAGCTGCCCGATGAGGGAACCCTGAGTGGAAACCTTCACACATTGAAACAGGGCCAGGGAACAGGGAGTCGGCAAAACCAGCATGGTGTTGGTGGGCAGACAGGCACAGAGGTGTTTGTGGACTCCCAGCTGTTGTGGACAGAGTGTCGGCTGCCGCTGTGTATTTACAAAGACAGACTTTCATAGTTCTCCCAGCAAGAGTGACCTAACTCATAGGCCTTTTCACTTCTAACATGGAAATTCAACGTTCATTGGAAACTGGCCTAGCTGAAGAACAAAGGCTGTATCAGTGTTTCAAAGAAGAGGAACTGGACCTGTCATGTGGGGTGGACCCTTACAGCTACAATGGGAGTTTGAATGGAGACAGAGACCCTGGACGCTCTGTAGGCACTGAGGACAGACCGCCACAAAACATGGAAAGGGGAGGAAAGAAACACAGACTGAGTTTGATCTTCTCAGACCTTGAAACCCATGCATAAAGAAGGTGGGTGATCCATCACTCCTCTCCAATTCCTGTTCTCACTCCGTCTTCTCACTGGGAAATAAAGTGAGTTCACTTGAAACACCCTTCCAGCCCTGGTGTGTTTGGATACTGCGATCGAGTCAGCCCGCATTCAGGGCAACCCCAGGCACAGTGGCATGGGATCATTCCACGGCATGAGATTTTTGTTGGCTTATTTTTCAGAAGGAGATCGCCAGGTATTTCTTCCTAGTCTGTCTTTGTCTGAAAACACCACTAAAAGTTGTTCTGCAACCTAGCAACACACAAGCCTCCGCTGACGTATGGACGGTGGCTGCCCATGAGGTGCCTTGACCGGAAATCAAACCCAGGTCTCCCACATGAAAGGCGAGGATGAGCCTCCATGTGTCAGCAGATAAGAACTGGACTATGAACCACAGTGGTTACGAGTCGGGCTGCCAACCTCAAGGTCAGCAGTTCGAAACTGCCAGCAGTTCCACAGGAGAAAGATGAGGTGGTCTGCTCCCGTAAAGATTTACAGCCTCAGAAACCCTGAGCAGGGTCACTATGAGTCTGAGCCGACTCCACGGTACTTAACAACAACAATGAACCACAAGGTTGGCAGTTTAAGCCCACCAGTCATTCCATGTGACGAAGATGAAGCTTTCTGCTCCCTGAAGATTTACAGCCTCAGAAACCCTATCCAGGGTCACTGAGAGTACAGAACAACAACAACGCTTGTGCCTAGCACTGTGCTGGCAGTATGGGGTGATGTCCAGATGGGATCTGTGCCTTAGAGAAATGCTGGAAGCCACACGCACACCCGGCACAACACAGACAGACAGACGGCTCAGGGCCATGGGTCCAGCAGTGTTGCTGTAGCCGGTGACAGGCTCTAGCGGGTATCTGACTCTTCCTCTCGTCTCCTTTCTCCCCGTGTTCTTCCCTTCTGTAGGGCAGGGTCTGGGGATCTCCACGCACGTAAACTAGTCCCAGGTGGTCCTGGGATCTGCAGTTAGGCATTGGCTATTGTTGTTTATTGTCGCTGAGTCAACCCTAAATCTACACAACCCCACATTATCCAGACTCCACCATCTTCAAGACTGTGCATGCCATTTACAGGCCTCTGCAGAACCCCATGCACTGGATGGGCATGTCAGGGTTCCTGGGGAGGTGCTACTTGGCCTGAAGATCCAGTTTGTGGTGAGTTTTGGTGTAAACTTGGACTTGTCTCTCTCCAGAGCCTGTGCTTCTTCCTCCCTGGGAGATTTTGTAACATAAGGAATGCACAACCCAGGGACACTTTTGGGGCTTTCCCTGGTAATGTATTAGGATGCTGTCTTAGTTCATATGCCACAAGGAGATGGCTTTAGCAAGCAGAGATTTGTTCTTTTACAGTTTAGGAAGCTCGAAGACCAACTTCAGAGGGCCGGCTCTAGAGGAAGGCTTTCGCTGTCTCTGTGGGCTCTGGGGAAAGGCCCTTGTCTCCTTTCAGCATCTGAGGGCCCAGCATTCCTTGGAGTTCTCCTGTGTCTGGACATCAGTCTTCCTCTTGATCCAGGGGCCCAGGTTCAAAGGAGACACTCCACTCCCAGCTATCTTATCTTGGTGGCAGTAAGTTCCTCTCTCTGCTCCCTTCTGTCTCTTTTTCTGTCTCTCTTGTAAGATCAAAGGTGTTGCAGCTCACACTCTTGGGAATCAGGGTGGTGGTGGAATTAAGGGTGGTGTGGCATTTTAGGATAAGCACAGGACTGCCAATGGCAAGATCAGTGGTTCAAACCCACCAGCCGCTCCTTGGAAACCCTATGCAGGGTCACTATAAGTCAAAAGTGACTCAATGGCACTGAATAACAATGTCCCCACTTAATCTTCCTCTTGGTTTATCACATCTAATCCCATCATGGGGGATAGCTTCGTCCCAACCGCCAAGTCACCGGAAATCCTGCCCAGTCAAGTTGACACATCATGAAAGGTAAACTTGGTTTTCACAGCTCTAAGATTCTCCAACTGTTAACTAAGTGGGGTGGGGCAGGATGAACCCCCTCTAAACACTCTAATAGCTTTGGGGTGCTCAGGACCAGGCCACCCCGGCTCTTAGGTTGGAGTCGTGGGGATTTAACATTGTAGACAGTGACCCAGACTGGACAGCGGTTTTGCCTCATGTGCTCACAGAAATTGGACAATGGGAAAGGAAGATGGAAGAAGAATGCCAACCCTTGAATTGTGGTATTGGTGAAGGACATTAAGTATACTGTGAGAACGTATCTGTCTTGGACAAAGTGGAATCAGAACACTCCTTAGAAGCAAAATTGGCAAGCCTTTGCCTCACTTACATTGAATGTGCTATCAGGAAATACCAATCGCCAGAAAAGAACATTATGTTTGGTAAGGTTGAGGGTGAGTGACCATGAGGGAGACTGATGATAAAGTCAAACACACCAACAATTGTGAAGGTGGTATAGGTCTGGGTGACAGTTCATTCCTGTTATACACCACATGGAGTCCTGGTGTAGCCCTGTAGGATCAGCACTGGACTGCAAACCAAAAGGTCAGTGGTTCAATCCCAGCCACTCCTCGGAAACCCTGTATACGGTTTCTATGAGTCAGAACAGCACTTCACAACAACAATAACATACACAAGATCGCCATGCGTTAGCACGCACTTGATCACAACTAACAACAATGACAATGACTAATTACGGTATTTCAGCCCTTGGACCCAGTGGACAATTGCGTGGGTGGCCGCCCATGAAACCTGACCTTTGGTTTAGAAAATATAATATTCCTTACCCAAATAGTAAGGGATACTATGGAGTCCTAGTGCAGCGCTGTAGGATAATGCGCTGGACTGCAAGGTCAGTTTGAACCAAAAGGTCAGTGGTTCAACTCATCAGCCATTCCTCAGAAACCCTAGTCAGAGTCACTAAGAGTCAGAACTGACTCAATGGCACAAACAACAACAACAACAACAACAACAACAACAACAACAAGGAGTCTTGGTGTAGCTCTGTAGGATAAGCCCTGGACTGCCAACCACAGGCTGTTCAAACCCACCAGCAACCACCAGCCACTCATTGGAAACTCTAAAGAGTCGCTATGAGTCGGAACACACAGGATGACACCTAACAAGAGAAGTGGGGGAGTCCTGGTGTGGCGCACTGGTCCGCAAGGTTGGCGGTTCAAATTCACCAGCCAATGAAACCCTAGACAGGGTCACTGTGAGTCAGAACTGACTCGATGGTACTTAATAACAACATATCCATGTAAGCAAATCCTACATTTGCAAAGGTAAAAAGACCACATTTGGGGACTATTCTGGAATAAGACGTATTTGACAAAGAGAGTTTATCACAAAGCTTTTGAGAAGAGATGAAATTTAGCCTGTTCTTGTAGATGAGTCCTTCGGCATTGTTGAAATACAAGCTTTAGAAAGAAAAGGTGATTTTTATCTGCTCATATGGAGCAGAGGCAGGAGCAGTGGTACTATCACTGCTAAGATAGATGTCAGAATGATTAGCGAAAAGCCGAGGGCATACTGCAGTAGGCTTGATGAATACCACCCTGAAATCTAACTCAATATTTGAATGCTATATGTTCTGTTAAGAACTGTAAGGCCAAATAAACCTTTGGGATGGGTTGTGACTGATTCAAGGTGACTTCAGCTTAAACTGCCACTGATGAAATGGATATGCGTAAGATAATGGTATTAGCCATTTGACAAAGTCCCAATAAATCAGGGATGAAACCTGATTTAAGTTACACATAAAGTCTGGGAAGAGTATGTGGGCTCGGCTTGGCTAATGTCTGCAGCTTAGATGGAGGCTGAAGTTGGGGCGTGAAATTACCCCCACCCCAAAGAGTAGCCATCAAGAGATATAGGCAAGGCATTGGCTCAAAGTACCAGGACCACGGTTGCAAGCTTTGTGTTTTCAGAGCATGGGTGGTCTCTCCTGTGGACCCTGTTTTATTTACATTCTGGCTTTGGGATTATCTTTTCATTTCTCTGTTAACCACCTGGGATGAGCAGGTTTCATCCCCACTTAAGAATGCTGTTGATGTTGTTAGGCGCTGTCTAGTTGGTTTTTGAATCAGAGGCATTTGTGGGACAGAGTCGAGCTACCTCATTGTGTTCCCTAGATGGAAATCTTTACTGGGAACACCAGACCTTTCCCAACCCTTTCGCCAGCCTGCTGGGCACCTTCCATTTAAGACTAGATGAGGCCGTTCATCTACAGTCTGTCTTCCAAAGGTTCATGGAATTAGCATTTAGGATTCTAAACCCCAAACCCAACCCACTGCCGTGTTAACATTATGAGTTAGCTGACTGATAATGATCCCGTAGTACAAAGTAGAACTACCCTGTAGGGTTTCCAAGACTCTGATCTTTATGAACACACACTGCCACGTCGCCCTTCTGCAGAGTGGCTGGTGGGTATGAACTTTCAGTTAGTAGCCTAGCGTTTTAACCATTGTGCCACCAGGGCTCCAAGTGGAGAAGTAGATACATGTCCAACAAAGATACATAGAAAAATGATCGTAAGAGTTTCCAACAATTGAAACAATTCATGGATCAGCAACATTGGTGTTAGATGCTGGGATAAATACAGAGTAGCATTTTGTGGAGACTGGTGTGGTGCTGTAAGATAAGCACTGGATTGCTAAACACCAGGTCAGCAGTTCAAAATCACCAGCATCTCCTACCCTATACTGGGTCCCTGTGAGTTGAAACCAGTTTGACAGAACTTAACAATATTCACACCCTGTAAGAGCACATGGGCTCCCTGTTCCTCCTTATGTCATTATCCCAAGTGAACCCACTTAGCAGAATCACTGTTCCCAGACTCTGTCCTCTGTCCTCTGGGACCCAGCCCAAGTACTTTCCAGACCATACCAGAGAAATAAAGCTCTAAGTAAAGTTGTCCAAGCTTGGTGAGTTAAACACCAGGCATTAAAAAACGTTTAGAGAGAATCTTTCATCCTTTGTAAGTTGCAAAGTGAACTGCCTCTTCAGAGCAACATGATTGGTTAATTTCACCTATGAAGAGCATTAAAAAGATGTAACCTCCCTCCCATATCCCAGATAGATTTCCTTTCCTTTTCTTATACTTAACCTGTTTCCTCCTCCTCTCCACTCAACACACACACCCACATCCATGTTCTTTGCCGTTGGAAGAGTGCTCCTTGTAGGAAGAACTTTGACAAGTACTGTAACTACAGAGATGGAAAAGACAGGATGGGGACGCTGGGATACTGGCTGGTGGGTTGACAAAATATAGTATCAGGATTGGTTACACCATCCAGGGGCCAACAGGATGGGGAAAATCTAACATCTTTGTTTTCAGTAAGAGTGGACAGAACTCCAGATAAGTTAGCAAACTTAAGTTTTAACAAGAGGTTGTTGTTGTTAAGTGCTTTTGAGTAAGTTTCCACTCATAGCGACCCTGCATAGGGTTTCCGAGGGGCAGCTGGTGGATTTGAACTGTTGACCTTGTGGTTCAAAGTCCAGTGGTGATCGTTCAGCGCCACACCAGGAGTCCAACAAGAGGTTAGGGCTTCCTAAACAAGGATTAAGTGTGACCACCCTTTTTACCAAATCTTATTGTTAGGTGGCCCCCAATTTACAGAGACTATATACACAACAGAATGAAAACCTTCCCAGTCCTGTTCCATCCCATGATAGGTTTCAGATTGGATCGTGATTTGAGCCATAGGGTTTTGTCAGCTGATTTTTGGAAGTAGATCACCTGACCCATCTTCCTTGCCCATCTTAGTCTGGTAACTCTGCTGACACCCTCTCAGCATCATAGCAACACACAAGCCTTCACTAACAAAGGGGTAGTGGCTGCCTAGGAACCAAACCCAGTGCCACCAAAACTGCACTCCTGGTGTGGTGCCGTAGGATCAGCGCTGGGCTGTGAACCACAGGTCGGCAGTTCCAACTCACCAGCCTCTCCTCAGAAGCCTTATGCAGAGATGTTATGAGCCAGAACCAACTCGGTGGCACTTAACAACAACAACAACCAATACTTTTGAAATAAACTCTCAAAACCAAATCAGCTCCCATCGAGTCAATTCCACCTTATGCCAGCCCATAGGACAGAGCAGAGTTGCTCCCTGAAAATGCAAATCTCTCTGGGGGCAGACAGCCTCATCATTCTCCTGCCAAGAAGCTGGTGGGTTTGAACCACCAGCCTTGAGGTTGGTAGCCCAGTGCTTAACCCACTGCATCACCAGAGCTCCTTGAAATGAAGCCTTGTTGTTGTTGTTAGGGGCTGTCAACTCACATCAATCTACATACAACAGAACGAAAGACTACGTGGTCCTGTACCAACCTCACAATCATGATTACAAATGAGCCCATTGCTGCTGCCACTGTGCCAATCCATTTCATTAGGAGTCTCCCTATTTGTCACTGACCCTCCTCTTTACCAAACATGATGTCCTTCTCCAGGGACTGGTCCCTCCTGATAACATGTCCAAAGTATGAGATGAAGTCTTGCCATCCTGACTTCTAAGGAGCATTCTGGCTGTACATCTTTCAACAGATTTGCTTGTTTTTCTGATACCACTAAAATAAATATTTCAGTGAAATAAAAAAAATGTTCTAAGATCTCACATTTACCTATAAATAGATGTTTACGTAGTCTTAGCTTTCAGGAGGTCTCTGATGCTTACGGGAATTTGAGTTTTATAAGGATAACTTGAATCCCAGAATAGAAATTATTCTTGCACCCAGATGATGGTAACAGAAAAGTTAAACTATTGTCAGCTGTGTTTCCCTGAGACTTCGGGATGCTGCCTGGGTTGTACAGATGCTGGAGGTGAAGGCTGAGAATTTGCCAATAAATGGAGGCAAAGAAATCATGACTCCTGCCAAGCTGAACTTCCAGAAAGATCCATTTGTTTTTGAGTCTTGAAAAATAAAGTCCCTCATTCTGCTCTGTCAAATGATGAGCCAACTCATGCTTTTCTGCAAGAAGTACAAAAAGATGAAACCAATATTTTTCAGTTTCCACCTCTGTATCCCAGCATGCCTCCTTGTAAAGAAGTCTGAAATGCCTGTTCCAAAACATGCCGGGCTACCTACCCCAAGCTCCGGTGGGACCCTGGCACCCCTCCTGGAGATGACAGTGTATAAGGAAATGACCAGAGAGCTCCAGTGGTGCAAACAGGCTGCTGTCTGAAAGGCTGGAGGCATAAGTCTACTATGATGCGTCTTGGAACAAAGGACTGGTGATCTCATTCTGAAAAATCAATCACTGGGTTGTCATAGGGACACCATGAGTGCAATGTACTTATGAAAAGTCATCTACTGAGACCCCCATGGAGCACAGTTCTCCTCTGACACACACAGGGCACCTTGAGTGGAATCTACTTATGGAAACTCATCCACTGAGAACACTGTGGAGCACAGTTCTACTCTGACACACATGGGGCACCATGAGTAGAATCTACTTATGAAAAGTCATCCACTGAGAACCCTGTGGGCACAGTTCTACTCTGACACACACGAGGCACCATGAGTG
>NW_006408574.1:7771576-7780480 GCF_000296735.1 Chrysochloris asiatica
GTGGAGCACAGTTCTACTCTGACACTCACGGGGCACCATGAGTGGGATCTACTTATGAAAACTCATCCACTGAGAACCCTGTGGGCACAGTTCTACTCTGACACACACGGGGCACCATGAGTAGAATCTACTTATGAAAACTCACCCACTGAGAACCCTGCGAGCACAGTTCTACTCTGACACACACGGGGGCACCATGAGTGGCGTCAGTCACAGCAGTGAGCAACCACAGGCTTTCCTGAAATAACACCGATGTGAAGTTGACACGTCAGTTACTTCATTAGAGACTCAAAAACCTGCAACAAGCTCAGGACGGAAATCATTATTTCTGCAAGGAGAACGAGTGTTAAAAAGTCTGAATATTGGAAAAATGGACCCCTGAAGAAAGGAAAAGATAATAAACCCTACATAAACATAAGAGAGATACACTTCTTCCCTGTGTCTCAGCCTCCCAGAATCCTCTAATAATTTTATAAGTAATACCTCTACTTGTAAAAATGTGAATATTAGGTTTGCAACATAGATGTATGGAGGTAGAGTGGGGGTAATCATTTAAAATCGATTTTCTGAAGACTCCTGGAATGATTGCTTCCTTGGGGCTCCCCACGTATGGAAGCACAGGAGTTAAGAGCTTTTAATGAAAGGGTGGAGTGTTGGTCCTAACTAGCAAGTTCTTGCTCCACGTTGACTAGCATTCCAGAGTCACTGTCTTCAAAGTCAGGCTTTGGGGAGCAGAAATTTCTGAATTCTTTGTGCCTCCATTAATCTCATCAACAGCCAGGGCTGGTCGCTGGTTCATCATTCCAGTAGACCTGGGACAGGGGAAAACCCGGGGTGTGATGGAAGAAGGGCTGGCAGCAGGGAGGGCTGAGTGGGTCTAATCCCTGTAGGTGTGAGGGATTATGGGAAGAAGACAGGTCCAGGATGCCCAATACATGTGTTATGTTTTTCTAGTTTTGAAGGAATCTTGAATAAAGCCAGGAATTCTGAGGTTAAAACACCCAAGTGACACCACCTGGCATGCAGGAGACCTGAGTTTGATTCTGGGTCAATGTTTCTCGTGAGTAGCCACCACTTGTCTGTCTGTGGAGGTCTCTGTGTTGCTGTGATGGGGACACTTTGTTCTGTTTCACCTGCACGGGGTCTGCTGTACACAGAGGGAAGGAGGGGGAGGGAAGGGAGGACGGAGGGACACTCAGCCAGGTTAGAGGTGGACTCTGGGAAGGGAGTGGGCAGCTGAGAGACCAGGTAAAAAGGATGTCAGTGCAGAACTCACGCTCCCTGGTCTGAGAAGGGGTGTCTGTGCATCTCTCTGAGAATGTGTGTCTGTCTCTCTCCATGTGTATCTGTTGTCAGTGTGTATCTGTCCATCAGTGTGTGTTTGTGTATCTGTTCTCAGTGTGTGTCCTTGTGTGTGTTATCAATGTGTGTGTGTTAGTGCGTCTGTGTGTGTGTATCAGTATGTTTGTCAGTGTCTGTCTGTGTCCATGTGTCTGTTGTCTCTGTGTGTGTCCATGTGTCTGTGTTGTCAGTGTGTATGTCTCTGTGTGTGTCAGGGTGTGTCTGTGTGTCTGTTATCAGTGTTTGTGTCCATGTGTGTCTCTGTGTGTGTCAGTGTGTGTGTCTGTGTGTAGGTCTCTGTGTGTCAGTGTGTGTGTGCCTGTGTGCACCAGTGTTCATATGGGTGAAGATACGTGTGTCAAAGGCTCTGGTGTACCGGGCAGATGGTTTTGTGGGACCAGAAATGTAACCATTAGCATTTCCTTTTTAAGGAAATAAATATATAATTGTGAAGCTGGGGACAGGGCCTCAGAAGACACCAGCTCGTTGACAGTCCTGAAGCCCAAGCTTTCTTAGCTTCAGGGTAAATCTGCCTCCTTGGAGGCAGGTGTCTGTAGTGTGTGTGTGTGTTTATCTGGAGCGCATGGTAACAATCCGAATATCATTATTTTAAATCTGACAGTTTCAAATAAAGCCTCCTTTCCTGGCAGCCGCTGCATGATGAATACTTTGAACCACTCAGAACCCCCCCAAAAGAACGATGCCCCAGTTCTGGGGGGGGGGTCTACCAACCGACTTGGTCTGCTTCATGGTTATAGCTGCAGGCATACTCAGGACCCCCCCTCACTGAACAGAGGGACCCCTACAGGCCCTTGCTACACACAGAGGAACCCCCTAAAGACCCTCACTAACACACAATAAAGATCCATCACCCTAAAGACCCTCACTTCACACACAATGAGACCCATCACTACACAAAGGGGAACCTCCCACAGGCCCTCACTACATACAAGGGAGCCCCTCATACTCAGCAGATAGACTAAGAAGAAAGACCTGGCTGCCTACTTCCAGACCCAGCCAGTGAGAACTGTGTGGAGCAGAGTGGAGGGGCTGTGGGGGGCGATGCATGACAGAGCACCATTTCCTCCTGCGGTGCTGAACGTCTCCATGAATCAGGGTCTAACTGGATGGCCCACTTCAGATAGCGCAGTTGCCAGCAGACTCAGGTGTACCTGGTAGAGTCACTGCAGGTGGGCAGAGGCACCAGTGACCCTGGGTGATGGTGAACACAGGTGAGGTACCCTGGAGCCCCTCCCAAATACCTGCGCGATTTAGCAGCTTAGTCTTTGGGATCCTTGTAATATAACGTCGCTGGGAACCCCACAAGCGTGGGGCCTCAGACACTGGGGCTATTGTGGATGGCATATTTGTCCCTCAACTTGATTGCAAAGTCTTTGAACTCACGGTCCTTGTCTTATTCATATTCACAACTCTCTCTGTCCCCAGCCACGCCATTCCTCCTAACACAGCGCCTGGAGTGTATATAGTATCCACTCTGTGATGCTATGAGTGTGGAATGAAAAGGATAAAGGATGTTCGAACAAAACACCTTGTTCAGAAGTTGGTCCACGGGCCTGAGCCATCCTTCATCTTGATCAACTTCCCTGAGCTTTTGGTTGCTATCTGCCTCTGAACGATGCTATCATTGTGCCCTTGTGTTTGACATTTAGAATGATCGGACGGCAGAACCGGAAGGGGCTTCAGAGACGGAGTCTAACGCCGCTTATGAAATCTCAGCTCCTTACAAGAAAACCAGAGGCAGATTTCAGCAAAGCTCCTATTTATCTGCAATCCTTTATCCATTCCATGCCATATTTTATCTACAAATATGCCTCCCACATGCAAAAGTTTTTAATGGAAGATAAAGCCCTCTCACTTTCTGAATTTCACATTGCCACCTTCTGGAGCCTTTACGGTATCTTTTTAGATAGCCGTGGAATTCCCCATTTTACAAAGGTTAGGTAATTTGCCCTGAGTCAATCAGCTGGCATTGGTGGCAGACACTAAAGCGGTCTGCAGATTCTAGGTATAATTATTCAATGCATGGTAAAAAGCTTAACATTCCAAGAGCAACAATTAGGTACCTACCTAATTGTCCCAAGTCATTCCTTAATAAAAATACGACACACAGCTTCCAAGGTCTCTCAATGTCCTATTGCTTCTACAACGTCAGAGCTAGAAGCACAGATGGGTCTAAGACAGGTGTGTGAGTGCCACTTGCCAGGTGGTGGTGGGGGGTTACCACTGAGCAATTTCTACTGGCCATCACAGTTTTCAGCGCCAGCTGTGAGGAGTCATGCAGCAAGTTAAAACCAGTTGTCCTGGGCGCTGTTTTCTGGAGACAGACCCCTGGCTTTATGATAGAGTTCTAGCTATAAGTTAACAGAGTTGGTCCACTAACTCTCCTAGCTGGATTAGCGTTATCTTGGGTGGTCAGATGCTGTCGATTAGACTCCAATTCATGGTGACCCCATGCAGTCAGGACAGAACTGTGTTCCTTAGAGGTTTCAATGACTGATTTTTCAGAATTAAATTTCCAGGCCTTTCTTCTGAGGTGTCTCTGGGTGGACTTGAACCTACAACCTTTGGTGAGCAGCCCAGCATGTTAACCTTTTACACCACCCAGAGATGCCAATATCCAGGAACAAAGATGAATTCTTTAATTCTTGTGTTTATGGATCAGTCTTTGGCATTAACTATTTAGGGTCAGGGTGGGTCTCAGCTAGGGTCCCTGGGTGGCACCAATGGTTTATGCTTGTTTAGTCCTGGTGCGGTACTGTAGGATAAGCACAGGATTGAAAGGTCAATTTGAACTGCAAGGTTGTCTGGAAACCCTGGACAGGGTCTCTATGAGTCAGAACCGACTCGACAGCACTTATCAACAAACTAAATGTTGGCGGTTCAAACCCACACATCCTTCCTGCAGAAGGAAAGCCTGTAACTGCTTTGATCATGTTGTTGTTGTTGTGCCATCAAATCAGTTCTGACTCATAAGAACACTGTATAGTGTCTCCAAGGAGTTTGGACCTCCAACCTGTTAGCCATCCAGTACTTATTCTGAAGTGCTGCATCAGGAGTGGTTAACAGCCAATGGGTAACCCACCAGGCCACCAGGACGCCATATAAAGAAACGTGCTTGCTGGTGTAGATTACTTGCTGTGGAGGCGGTTCCGACCCATAGCAACCCTGCATAGGATTTCCGAGGCTGTAAATCTTTACAGGAGCAGAAAGCCTCATCTTTCTTCTGCAGAACGGCTGGTAGTTTCCAACCACTGACCTTGAGGTTAACAGCCCGACTTGTAACCAGGGCTCCTTATAAAGGGAAGAGGAGGGAGAAACATAGCAACCCAACCACTGGCTAATCTTAACATGATTGATTGAACCCTGCCCCTGCCCTCTTTCACTGAGACCCATGGCACTGGGCAGTGGGTTTCCATGACAGAGCCACACATCAGTTGAACCATGCCGTGAAGCATCAGGAAAGCATGGTGCCGTCTGTCTGTCCATTGTTATTGAATTGATTCTAGCCCATAATGATCCTACAGAACAGCATAGAATGGCCCCATAGAGTAGCCAAGGCTGTGATCTTTATGGGAGCAGACTGACACGGCTGTCTCTCCTGGAGGGGCTAGTGGGTTTGAACTACCGACCTTTCGGTTAGCAGCCAAGCACTTAACCACAATGCCACCAGGATGCCTGTACGTTTGAGGTAACGGGCTTCCGACCAGGCTAACACAAATCACAGGTGGCATCTGGGCCATGGCTGAGTGTAGTTCCCCGGGCTTCTTCCCAGTTGATGTCAAGTCTGTTTCATGGTGACCCCATGGTGTCAGAGTAAACGGGGCTCCTTTCAGTGGGCAGCTCTCCAGGCCTTTCCTTGGTGGCACCTCTGGGTGGGTTAGAACCTCCAATCTTTCAGTGAGCACCTGAGTGTGTTTGCCGTCTGTACCCCAACAGGGCTCCGGGCACTCTTTCTTCCTGGGAGTTTGGAAGATGCCAGAGGGGCAGGAGTTGATACCATGCTGTTCACGTAGAGCCTCTCACTTGAGTCTCAGAACAGCAGTTGTATGAGGCAGGGGCTACTTCACCTGTTTTAGAACTGAAGACACCATGTTTCAGGGGTGTTAAGTGATTGGACTGGTAACCCACTCAAATAACTGGTTCAAATGCACCAGCCGATCCTTGGGCACCCTACACAGAGTTGCTATGAGTCAGAACAGACTAGATGGCACTTACCAACAAACAACAAGTGATTGGCTCAAGATCCCAATGGGAAGTGAACCTTTGCCCTGTGCCTTCAATCAAATGCTTTTTTAAATGTACCCACTGGTCCAGGTGAGGGGTGTTGGGTGGGCAGTTAATCTTGGCTCTAAGAAATAAATACTCGCCTGTGTGGGTCAGACTGGTGAGTGGAGATAAAACGTTGTCTCTACAGGTAGCAGAAGAAGGCCGGAAGTTGTGGGGACACCCCCAGCTGATACCCCCACCTCTCAGCCTCCTTGGCCAATCTTTTCTTGTTGTTGTTGTTAGCTGCTGTGATGTGAAGATTCTGTGTCCACTTAGCTGGACCATGGCTCTGAGTGGTTTAGAAGATATGTATCATTCTCCATTGTGTGATCTGATGTCAGCAGCCAATCAGTTGGAAGGGGTGTTTCCTTGGGGGTGTGGCCTGCATCCAATATGTACTGATGTCTCTGTAAAGTTCACCCTCTGTGGATCCTGCATCCGACTCTTCATCATCTGACCTTTGATTCTTGTGGAGAGCAGGTGTCCATGAGCTGATAGGGGTCCCAGGTGTGTTGTCTCTGAGTGAGGGTGTCAGAGTCACAGGTGGCTGACAGACTCCCATGCCTTTTCCCTACACCATCCATGGCACCTGAAGAATGGAAACCATGCAGGGTCTGGGGACTATCTCAACAACAGCACACATACTTTTTTTTTTTTTCTTTTATCGCCAATATTGACCCCAATTGGTTCTTTTGGCAGTCCATGGCACTTTCAGTATTCTCCTCCAACACCACAACTCAAAGGCATCAATTATTCTACGATCTTCCTTATTCACTGTCCAGCTTTCACATCCATATGAGGTTATTGAAAATACCATGGCTTCGGTCAGGCGCACCTTAGTCCTCAAGCTGACATCTCTGCTCTTCAACACTTTAAAAAGTTCCTGTGCAGCAGATTTGCCCAATGCAATACGTCATCTGATCTCTTGACTGCTGCTTCCGCGAGTGTTGATAGTTGATCCAAGAAGAATGAAGTCCTTGACAACTTCAATCTCTTCTCCATTGATAAGAATGTTGTTTATTGGTCCAGTGATGAGGATTTTTGTTTTCTTGACATTGGCTAAGCTTCGTCTCTCATACTTTGGACATATTGTCTGGAGGGAACAGTCACTGGAGAAAGATGTCATGCTGGGTAAAGTGGAGGGTCAGAGTAAAAGAGGAAGACCCCTAACGAGATAGATTGGCCAGGTGGCATCATTGATGGCGTCAAGTGTGGCAGCAGTAGTGAAGTTGGCCCAGGATGGGACATTGTTTCGTTTTGCTGTGCATGGTGTCGCTATAAGTTGGTTCTGACTTGATGGCACCTGACAACAACAACAATTGACCCCAATGTTATTTCTGTCCTTGGACATGTCTTCATTTCACTGTAATGCCCTGAACCTGGCCTTTTGCAACTTCTCAAGGTCTCGCCCAGCCTTCTTAATGTTGTGAGGGCTCTAACCCCTTGTCATTAGCCATGGATTCATTCAGGTTCTGGATTTGTTTGTGTGCTCTTAGCCACATCGAGAAATGACTTAATAAACAGACTCTCCACCACAGGGTGATTTGGGAATTCAGGAGCTTGTCTGAATTATTACGAATGTGAAAACAGTTCATCTCCAATATGCAGGTCATGGACCTAACACTGGCTTCACTTTGTGTGTGTGTGTGTGTGTGTGTGTGATTTGTGACTTAAATGTCTCATTTTGTTTTATTTTATTCATTTGTTGTCATTGTTGATAATATACAAGAGGGCATCCAAAAGATGTAAAAAAATGGACTTAAAAAATGTGCACAGCGAAACCTACACCAAATCAGCCACTTCTGTAAGCAGACTCCAGTGATGTGGGTGGCCTTCACTGAGCTGTGTAACTGTTCTTACCCCCTTTTCTCAGTGGTGTCTCCCTCATTAACATAAACCCACTGCCCCCCAAGGTTCCTGTCTCACCTTCTGAGTCTCTGTTGTCAGTCTGATCCCACAGAACAAGGGTGGGGAACTTTATTTCTGCCAAAATTTATAACATCATTTGTGGGTCATATAAAATTATCAACTTAAAAATTAGCCTGCTATATTTGGTCAAACATCTAATTAACTCACCCTAAGAACCCTGGTGTGGTGCTGTGGGTTAATGCGTCAGACTGTAAAGTTGTTTGAACTGCAAGGTCGGTGGTTCAAGCTCACCAGCTCCTCCTCAGAAACCCTATACAGGGTCACTATGGGTCGGAAATGACTCAATGGCACTTCACAACAACAACAACAACAACAACAATGTGATGGTACTTCTCCCAACACGGATCTGTTGGAAGAAGTGCAGCCAGAGTGCTCCTTGGAGGACAAGATAGCCAAACTTTGTCTCTCATACTTCGGACATATTGTCAGGAGGGACCAGTCACTGGAGAAGGATATCATGTTTGGAAATGTGGAGGATAGGGTCAGAGAAAAAGAGGAAGACCCCACCCACAGTGAGATGGATTGGCCAAGTGGCAGCATTGATGGACTCAAGCTTGGCAACAATAGTGAGGTTGGCCCAGGACCGGGCAGTGTTTCGTTCTGCTGTGCATAAGGTCGCTATGGGTCAGTACCAACTCGATGGCACCTACCAACAACAACAGTGTGATGGTTCTAAGGAGTTCTGGTAGCACAGTACTTACAAGTCAGACTGCTAACCTCAAGGTCAGCAGTTCGAAATTGACAGTTGTTCTGAGGGAGAAGGATGAGACTTTCTGCTCCTGTGAAGATTCATAGCCTCGGAAACCCTATACAGGGTCGCTATGAGTCGGAACCAACTCCACAGCATACCGCCACCACCAGTGTGATGGCTCTGGTAGTGTAGTGGTTACAAGTCGAGCTGTGAATCATACAGTCAGCAGTTTGAAACCACCAGTGGTTGTAAGGGACTAAGATGAGGCTTTCTGCGCCTGTAAAGATTTACAGCCTTATACAGGGTTGCTATAAGGAGCTCTGGTAGCGTAGTGGTTACAAATCGGGCTGTGAACCACAAGGTCAGCAGTTCGAAACTACCAGCTGTTCCGTGGGAGAAAGATGAGGCTTTCTGCTCCTGTAAAGATTTATAGCTTCAGAAACCCTGTTCAGGGTTGCTATGAGTCGGAACCGACTCCACGGCACTTAAACACCACCACCACCACCAGTGTGATGACTAGAACTGTAGTTGTCTTGGCAGGGCCAGACCAAATGTTTTTGCAAGTGTTATACGGCCCACGTGTCAGATGCTCTCCACCCCTACCATAGAGTGTTCTTAAAGAATAAAGCTCAGGAAGACCTTTTTTTTTTTTTTTT
>NW_006408574.1:7786801-7810816 GCF_000296735.1 Chrysochloris asiatica
TGCCTGTAGTCCCAAGCCTGCCCACCAGTGATGTATCCACCCTGGCTTTGGGGTGCCTCATTGTCTCCCTTCTTCTGTTTGTCTGTGTATTCTTTCGCTATCCATATCGCCGCTGGATCTCCCTTCCTCGTGAACCAAACACTCGTGAACCGAACCCCTATGTTGAGGCAGGTCCCCGACAGCAAGGGACCAATGAGCAGCTGCCAAAAGAAAAGAATGTCCACACCTTTATCTCAGCGGTTCTGCCAGGCGTCTGTGGCCGCTCCGATCTTTCCCCCACGTGGTCTCACCTAAGATGGCGGCTCCTGGAGCAGCCGAGCGTCCTGGGCTAGAAAGCAATGGATTTCTTGCTTCTGCCACAAATTCCCCCAGCTTTGAGCCTTCCAACCATCTAAGTATTCCTTTATATGTGGTTCAGAGTTCTGGGATCATCCCCTGAACCTGCTTGGTCAGGTATTCTGTGTTGTTGTTGTTGGAGCTCCTTACTGCACGTCCACCGGATCTGCCATCTTGTTTGTTCTTTCTCAGGTAGACCTTTTTAACTAGTTAAGCTAAACTGGTGCTTGGTTTGAAGGAGACTTAAGGAGAGAGTTTTGATTTAAGGTTTAAGAATGTCAGGAGAATACTGGCATCAGGATGACGGGAATTGTGATGACAAACAGCATGAAAAAAACAGACACCTTTACTGCGCTAAGCCCTGGTGACTCAGTGGTTAAGCACTTGGCTGAGGATGAAGGTCATAGGTTCGAACCCACCAGCTGCTCTGCAGGAGAAAGATGAGGCAGTGTGTTCCACAAAGACTAACAGCTTTGGAAACCTCCTGGGACAATTCTACTCAGCTTTATGGGGCCACTTTGAGGCAGAATCAGTGTTTGTGTTTAGCCACTGAGATTTCTTTTTCTGGCACAATCTATGCTCAGACAGCTAGAGAGTTGAGTTGTTAAGTGCTGTCGAGTCCATTCTGACCCATAGTGACCCTGTATAGGCTTTCAAAGAAGCAGCTGGTGAACTTGAACCACCAACCTTGCAGTTCAAATGACTTTTGCAGTCTGAGGCATTAGCCCACAGCTCCACCCCAGAACTCAAGAAGCTAGAATTTCATCTTGAATATATACAAATACCTTGTTCTCTAGCTCCCCAACACATGAGGTGAGTCTCAGGATATTCTGTAAATGGAAGATTCCCAGTGATGACTGAATTCAGGATTATAGTTCATAACGACTAGTAGAGAACACTTCATTTGTTTCCCAGCCTGACAAGTTGATGCCAGCTCAAATTTCTTCCCATCTATGTTGATTTCTGTTGTAATCAGGAAGACCGTAGAAGTAAAGATTTTGTGATAAGCAGAAGTAACCATATTTACATCTGTATTTGAACACATCTCATCGGGATTCAAATCATGTCCACATTTTAACAGAACAGTTGAGTTGTTTATATCGCATACCTCAGTTTCCCTTCAGGGGCTGTTAGGAATAGAACTGTGTCCTTCAAGAACGATGTGTGGGAAACCTAATCCTCCTATCTGTGGATGGCGGCCCATTTGGGGGCAGGGGTTTCTTTGTCATGTTCCTGAGGCTATAACTGTGTAGAGTGTGTTTTAAGCCAATCACTTTTGAGCTATGAAAGGAACCGACTGGGCCCAGAAGCCAGCCAGCGGAGATGGGAGAATATAGATAGCACACTTCCTGGAAATCTCTAAGGAAGTAGGGACAAAGAACCTTCCCCAGGGCTGACACAGAGAGAAAGTCTTCCCTGGAGCTGGAACCTTGTTCAGTGCCATCGAATCAGTTAGTGTTTCCGAGCAACATCTGATGGGTTTGACCACTGACCTTGCAGTTTGTGGTCCAGAGCTTACCCTACAACACCACACCAGAACTCCTAACTGGAAGGAAATAAACATCTGTCCATGAAAGCCATCCATTTGCGGATGGGTTTCTCTTACAGCTGCAATAAGAAAGCAAGTCAGGAGGTAGGGGGGTGATGGGATGGAGCAGCTAGTTGCTTGACTCTGGCCATCTCTGCCCTGCTCCTTCCACGAGACTAGAGAAGCAGGCCAGCCAGCTGTGTAGGCTGCACATCTGCGTAAACCATGGTTGAATAGAAGTTTCCAGCATGTGAAATGACCTCAACCTGCGAAGTGAAATTGATTTCTTTGCTACTGATGACTTCACCAGCTATCGTTCTAACTCTTCCACTTCAAGAATTGCGGAGCAAGATGATCTAATGGACCGAGACATACTTGGGATCAAATCCCAACTCTCCAACTGACTGACAAGGCGTGATGACTCAGGTAAGCAGCTTGACTCTCTGTCCTAGTTCTGACAGCTGTTCATGTGGATGATAAGATGTGGTGACAATCAACGGAGACCATACATGTGAAGTTCTTGTCACACAGCTCATAGCGACCCTCATGCACAGCAGAACGAAACGCTGCTGGGCCTTGTGCCAACCTCACAATTGTTGTTACACTTGAGCCCATTGCTGGTGCCACCATCCCATTGGGGGTCTTCCTCTTTTTCACTGACCGTCCACTTTACCAAACGTGATGTCCTTCTCCAGGGACTTGTTGGTGTTGTTGTGAAGCGCCGCTGAGTCGGACCCATAGCGACTCTGTATAGGGTTTCCAAGGAGCAGCTGGTGAGCTTGAACCACCAACCATGCAGTTCAAACAGCTTTGCAGTCTGGTGCATTAACCCACAGAGCCACACAAGAACACCTCTCCAGCGACTGGCCCCTCCTAATAACATGTCTGAAGTATGAGAGACAAAGTTTGACCATCTTGGCTTCTAAAGAACATTCTGGCTTTACTTCTTCCAAGACAGATTTGTTTTTTCTGACAATTCATGGTACTTTCAATATACTTCACCAACACCATAGTTCAGACGATCCTAGATTTATACTTAATGTATTTCATGTTTCAATTATTAACGGATGCTTACAGCTGTTTTTTCTCATTTTGAGTTGTATCTCCTCAGCAAATAAAGGTGCAGAAAGTTTTACTCTAGTCATGTCATTAAGGTTAAGTCTACTTTGAGGAGGCAGCTCTTCCCCATTTGTATGTTGAGAAACTCCCAACCCGAGGGGCTCATGCCCTGGCATTGTATCAGACAATGTTCCTCTGCTCTTATAAGGTTTTCAGTGGATACCCTTCAGAAGTGGTCTGTCTCTCCTTCCTAGTCTGTCTTAGTCTGGAAGCTCAGCTGAAACCTGTCCACCATGGGTGGCCCTACTGGTATTAACAATACTGGTGCCATAGCTTCTGGCATCACAACACACAAGCCACCACAGCAGAACAAGCTGACAGATGATTGGTGGGTAACAAACAGAGTTAAATGTTTAATAAGAGGTTGTAAGAGTTCATTTTCTTGTTCACTTGGTGAGTCTGTGGTTCCTAGTTTAGTTGCTGTCAATGAGTTTGGCGTTGGGTAGAGCAGATTATGTCCCATAATGCAATGTACCAAATGCGTCAGAACTAACTCAACAACAACAGGATTAATGCAATGTAATTACCTTGCATGAAATGTCATATAATGTGATCAATCAGGTGAGGTCATGCCATTGTAGGTGGACCCTAATTCTAATCACTTCTGAGTTCTACAAAGACCAGAATGGACAGAAACACACATAAGGGAGGACAGACACCAGGTGATAATCGCCCATAAGAAGATGAACGAGAAAGATTGCCATGTGGCATGAGGACGAGGAGAGATACTTACAGAAGGAACAGATAGTTTGAGACCCTGAATTGGGCTTTCAGAACCCTGTGAAAATAAATGTCTCCTCATTAAAGCCCTTCTTTGTTTTCCAGTCAGGACAAGGTAGTAGTTGCTTTTGTTATTGTTACTTGGCTGACTCATGAAATGCAGGTAGTTGGAAGGTAGAAAAATCACTTTAATTAAGAAAGAGGGACTAGAGCTTGGGTCAAGTTTAGTCCTAGATGCTATGGAATGATTGAGACACTCAATATCCTCATCAACTTGGGCAGGATGGCAATAGAATTTTCTGCGATGAAATTGCTTGTTGTAGGGTGGGCGGGGATGGGTGGGGAGGGTTGGTGGTGACACTGGACTTGTTCTCCTGGTTCATGTGGTACAACATGGATTTGTTTATTTTAGACTTTAAGGATCAGGTTTTAATGAATTTGGACATAGCTTGATTGCTTTTTAAGAGTTTATCATCAAAATTTGTATGACTTCTTGCAGTAGATATTTTCTTTCTACCCAACTAGCTTCTTCTAACAACTAGCTGGTTGTGGTCGCCTAGATCTTGGTGAGTTTTCGATGGTTAAACGATGTTTTAATTTTTGTATCAACACAGACTCTTTTTGTGGATAGCTCCAAAATGGTCTTTTCTTCCTTTTTAGCTTTTGTTTCTTCCTCATGGAATAAATAGGGGTTATCGATGCATCCCCTAAATACAAAATGCTGTATCCGGAATTCCAATCCTTGGCATTTAGGATGATCTATTAGAGGCTTATATGTGCACATTTTTATTCCTTCTACAAAGGCAGCGGTCTGTTTTATGATAGAATGCTAAACATTTTTTCATTCTATCACTCCATCCATCTTTGGTCCTTTCCCACAGGATACTGCTACAGAGTCCAATCTTTGCAGTATACTATATACAACATGTGAGTTTTAACAGCATGATTAACCATAGTTGTTGTAGGTGTGTGACACTGAATTCTTGAACACCCCGGTCATAAATTCACTTGATATTTTCAAACTTACAGTCACATAAGACTAGAGGAAATTCTACCGCCATGCTGTACTGAGGTTTCTGGGAATTTTTCTCTGTGTTCAACAGTTCCTCAATAATGTTTGGTTTCTCCATTTGTTGGCCAACCCAAAAGAGGACAACCGTCATATAGCGGACTTGACGATAAAGGAAGGCCTGACCAATCACTCAAACTGACACAGTCGGAGAGGTTC
The DNA here is from genome assembly GCF_000296735.1 of Chrysochloris asiatica. Taxonomy (NCBI): domain Eukaryota; kingdom Metazoa; phylum Chordata; class Mammalia; order Afrosoricida; family Chrysochloridae; genus Chrysochloris; species Chrysochloris asiatica. The sequence continues at coordinate 7,791,733 of NW_006408574.1, forward strand.
TTGCCATCTCTCCCGACCCAGACTCTGGCCCATTACCTGTACCTGAGCCGACAGAATGTTGTTGTTATGTGCTGTGGAGTTGATTCCGACTCATAGTGACCCTGTACAGGGTTTCCGAGGCTGTAAGTCTTTACGGGAGCAGAAAGCCTCATCTGTCTCCTGCGGAACAGCTGGTAGTTTTGAACTGCTGACCTTGAGGATAGCAGCCCAATTCATAACCACTATGCTACCTGAGCCGACAGACTAGTCCTATGAAAATTAGTCACTCCATTGGTTACACCCATTTTACACAAATTCTTGAAATCATGTGTGCTAACAAACTTCTGAGCTGAATTCATAATCTTAATATCTAAATCAGCAAGAGGGAAATAATAGTGGTACGTCTGCTCAAGACAGCTGCACCTAATGCTGAAGGAGCCCAGGTCAGTGCCCGAATGTCTGCAGGGAGCGCATGATTGAGAATGTGGGTGTAGCGGATTTCATTAGCAGTATCATTGACTGTCTTTTGCAAATTACAATCTTCTGAATCCTTGTTCTTTGGAAAGTGAGAACGAAGGTCAAGATATATCACCTGTCCAAAGGCACTAACTCCTTTGTCTGTTCATCCACATCGGTGATAATTGGATGTCTGTCTACTTTCTACCACGTCTTGGTCAGTGCCTCAAAATAGCTTCTCTTCAATGTGTTTTCCTGACTGGCAAATCCCTGGTAGCCCCAGCCGAGATAGGCTATCCTCAGAGCTACCTGTCTTCAGCCATGAGCACTGAAATCGAACGTACGCTTAGCTTTTCCATTTCCTGAAGGATCTCTTCTGTTTGAGTCCTTGTTATTAACTGACATACTCCTTTTTAAGTCTTTGTACGTCTTCCTCTATTTTCTGTACCCTTTGTAGGAGTTTTTCAGTATGGTTTCTGTCTGTGTCATTTTCAGCCATGGTATGACAACCTCAGGAATAAATAAATCATACAAGTCCACATCCTTCCTGGTCTTCCAGTATGCAGTTTCTCGCAAGGCAGGAAGCTGTCCTTCTCGCAACATGGATTTACTGAGTATAAAGTGGGGAGAGGCTGTGCGGCTGAGGGAGGATGGTGCACAGGATTTAGAAACAGGAGGGACTCTGTTGGAATTTGCACTTCCTTCTTCCAAGTTAAGTAAAGTAATCATTCTCATTTCAACTCTGTAACCCTCATCCGAAAGAAGGTATGGCATCAAACCAGAGTGCATCCTTGAAATGTAGGTATTGGGTAGCAGTGAATGATAAGAATAATGTTGTTGTTGTTGTTAAGTACTGTCGAGTCAGTGCCAACTCATAGCGACCCTATATAAGGTTTCTGAGGCTTTAAATCTTTGCAGTAGTAGAAAAATCTCTCCTTTCTCTGGGATCAGAATAACAGGCAACCCTGAATATATACTAATGAAGTCCATCTGTCAGTGTAGTGTACTGTGGTGGCTTGTATGTTGCTGTGGGGATGACTGGAAGTTTTGCTACTGGCATTACAAATACCAGCAGGAGCACCCATGGTGGACAGTGTCAGCAAAACTTCCAGACTAAGACAGACTAGGAGGAAAGGCCTGGTGATCTACTCTGAAAACAAGCCACTGAGGGCCCTGTGGCTCACAAGAGAACTTTGCTGACTGTAGGGACAGAACGCACATGCTCAGAAACGGCCACCTTAATGCCAGCTTAAACCATATCTCCCACCCTTCCCCTCTGCTCCCACCGTACAGATGGAATTTCTTTGTTTTCATGCTTTAGCTATGCCATGAAGGAGCAGCCAGGCCCCTCCTCCGGCTATGCATGCCGAAACTCCTTATTGTCTAGGAAGGGGCAGACAGCCCAGCACTTTGTGACTTTCCTTCCTTTCCCATGTTCTGCACACCACCCTGAATTGCCTGACATGTGAGGCTCGTATACCTCATGATATAAAAAGACCCTAGCCCATGCTCATGTGTGGAATCCTGACTGTCCAGCTGGCTGTCACTGGAGATAGCTGCTGTTCCCATCCTGGTCGGTAAACGTCCCCAGCTGTAAACCATTTCTTTGCTTTCTGTAATAAACAAATGTCTCTTGGATGAACTCCTGGTCACTTTTTCAGTCCCTCAGCAAACACATCTGCAGAAGGATCCTCCCTTCTGGGTTTAAACTCTAACACCCACTTGTCAGGAGTGGTCAGTTACCTGTGGAGGGCCGGGAGGACAAGGGGGGGGGGGATCTTTGCCTAAGGACATTACTCATACTGGATTAGGACACACCACACTCCAGTGAACCTCGGATTCACTGACAACTTCCTCCATGGTCTGTCCCCACACAAGGCCATACCCCCAGGTAGTGGGTGTCAGGACTTGACCGTTTCTTCTGTGGAAGACATGGTTCAATCCATGGCAGACATTTGCTCTCCCAATTTCACTATTTCAAAATGCACTACTATTTCTGTGGTCATTATAAACACTTACTGAAAAACTGGAATCGTTCGTGGTCATTGATGGGCTTTCTCCCATCCCTGAGTTCTGTTCTGTGTCTTCTGCTGCTTACACTTGCCCAGGGATGCCCACCCCAACAGGCTGCCCCACCTGTGCACCCTTGTTTGGAGGATTCTACTTGATTTGGTGATGAGTAGCACCCACAGAATATTGGTGGCCAGGAGACCAAACACAATGTTGTGCTCTTCAGAGCCCCTTTACAGCCCACCTTCTTCGGTGCCGTTCTGGAAATCAGTGCTTCCTCCTCTCACCTCATGTGTGGCCCGGTGGAGCTCTGCTCCTTAGCGTTCTCAGTGACTGAGTTCTTGGATGCAGATCACCAGGACTGTCTTCTGTGGCACCTCTGGGAGAACTCAAACTGCCATCCTTTTGGTTTGTAGCTGAACATGTTAACTCTTAGCACTACCCAGGGACTCCAAAATGATTGGTTGACCTTTCCTTCCTGTAAAATGGGTTTAGTACCTTCTCGGATTATTGTGCAGAGTAAAGAAAAAATGTATGTAGAGATCTTGGCACCGTACATGGCACAGGGTGAGGTTTGCATTCATGATCATAACAGCATTGTCTGCTTAGCCTTAGCTGATTCTCACGCACACTCCATACCAGTAACACACACACACTAATCATACAGACATGTACAACTGGGCACACATGTACCAATCCTTTATGTCTGACTTCCACTTTAAAGAATTGAACATGTTATTTCAGGATACAGGAATGCAGACTTACTGCGAATACGTAAGCAAAACTACATGTGGCGCTTTGGAATAAACACTACAAGGTCAGTGGTTCAAACCCACTAGCTGCTCCTCAAAAACACTATTCAGAGTCGCTATGAGTCAGAACTGACTTATAACCACAACCAGTATAAAAGCTTTCCTCCCTGAAACATACCTTCCATGTTTTACTCTGCTCCCTAATGTGACGTGTTCATTCCGCATGTTAGCTTAACTCATATGACACTGCCGTTGTTGGTGGTCAGAACTCATCACACACTGTAATGTCATGTGATTCTGTCTGGTAGCATCACAGGATAGCTTCCGACGGCTCCATGTCTTTGAACTCAATGCCAGGCACACCTGCGTGTGACATCTTAAAGCATCAATGGCACCTCAACTGTTTTCTTTCCAGACTGTGAGTTCAGAGACCCTTCCAAGTCTTGCCTCGTGTTCTTGGAGATTCTCACAGCCCTCTGTCTTCTGAGGAACCCAACGCTCAGTCTCTCTTTCCATCGATGTACGTTTCTGTGTATTCCACTTTTTTGTTGCTCTGTGTGAATGGAACTTCAGTCAACATCTGTTGGATAAACATGTGTGCACACAGGGGAGAAGCTCCGTAAAATGGAGTCCTAGGAATAGAATTGCAGGGTCATGGGCTTGATGCTCTTCACTGCTATCAAGTCAGCCCACAGCACACCATGACCACAAAACACGACGCATCCTGGTGATCCATGTGGATTCACAGGGTTTTCATTGGCTGATGTTTGGAAGTAGGTTTCCAGGCCTTTCTTCCTAGTCTGTCTGAGTCTGAAAGACACACTGAAATCTGGTCAGCCTCATAGCAACAGGCTGGCCTCCACTTGCAGGAAGTGGTAGATCAGCATGAGGGGATTTGACCAAGAATCGGGCCTGGTCTCCCACCTGGAAAGGGAGATGCCTCCTACTGAACCACCTCTGTCTTCATGGGTCAAAGGTTGTTGCTTAGTGCTGTCTAGTAGGTTCCAACTCATCTTTTCCTCCCCACTCTTAATGTCTTAAGGAGCTCTGCTAGCATAGTGGTTACGAATCGGGCTGTGAACCGCAAGGTCAGCAGTTTGAAACCACCAGCTGCTCCGCGGGAGAAAGAAAAGGCTTTCTACTCCTGTAAAGATACATAGCCTCGGAAACCCTGTACAGGGTCGCTATGGGTCGGAACCAATTAGACGGCACTTAACAACAACTTGATGTCTTAAAGGAGCCCTGGTGGCCCTGTAGACTAAGCACTGGACTGCTAACTGAAAGGTCTGAGGTCTGAACCCAGATAAGGTATTCTGCTTCTGTCCAGATTTATAGCTTCGGAAACTCCATGGGGCAGTCCTTCTTGTCACAGAGTCAGATTCGACTCAGTGGCAGTGGGGTTACTTATTCATCTGAAAAATCACATTATCTAGGGACTTTGGTACAATTATCAGTAATTATGGCTACAGGAGGCCAACTTGTCTAACTTAGAAGACAATGTCTGGAAATGAACATGCAGAAAACTGCGGGTTCCATGTTGTAGTGGTGGGGGGTAGGGGTGGGAGTGCCGTGGATTCCAAAGGTGGTTGTTGATGGTGGTGGTGGTTGTGTGCTGTAGACTCCGATGATTGCTGTTATTGTTGGTGGTTAGTGGTTGCATGCTGTGGATTCCAAAGGTTATTTTTGGTGTTGTTGTTGGTGGTGATTGTGTGCCGTGGACTCCAAAGGTGGTTGTTGTTGTTGGTGGTGCTGGTGGAGACGGTTCCGACTCACAGCGACCCTGTACAGGGTTTCCAAGGCTCTAAATCTTTACGGGAGCAGAAAGCCTCATCTTTCTCCAGCAGAGCAGCTGGTAGTTTTGAACTGCCGACCGTGAGATTAGCAGGTCAACTGGTCACCACTGGTTATGTGGCCTTTCTGAAAGACTTTACCAATGTATCTCTAACTCTAAAGAGATCCCTGCTGGCACTGTGGCTTAGATGTTAGACTGCTAACCACAAGGTTGACAGTTCAAACCCACCAGCCACTCCTTGGTAGGGAGGTGAGGCTGCCTGCTTCTGTAAAGGTTTGCAGTTTTGGAAACCCTAGGTCGGCTCGTGATGAGTTGGAACATCTTCATGACAGTGGCTTTGGTTTGGGGCTTTGGAGGTGAATGCCGGGGTCCTCATTTCTCCACCCATGCCTACTGTCACTGAATTTGATCCAGCTCACAGAGACCCTATCGGCTTGCTCATGGTGACCAACACAATGCTGCCAAGTCTTTACGTTGTTGTGAGTGTGCTGAGGAGAGAGAGAGAGAGGAAAAAAAAAAACCCATTATAGTTTTAATTTGCATTTCCCTAATTACTAGTAAGGGTGAACATCATTTCATATGCTGATTGGATTTTTGCTTTTCTATGAATTGCTGTTCAGATCGTGAATCTGTTTCTCTATTGGGTTGTTTGTCTTTTTCATATCAATTTGCAGAAGCTTTTTATAGTTTCTGGATATAAAACTTCGTTGGCTATACAGGTTGCAAATATCCCTGTTTGTCTTTTTGACGTTGTTTTTGATGCCTCCCATCACTCAGAAGTTAAGATTGTAAATAATCAAATCTGCCAGCTTTGTTCTCATCATCTTTGGGGTTTTAGTGACGAACTTCTGGGACGTGGAAGTGTTGTACCTTAGATAGTCTGAAGCCAGACTGTGTCCTTGAACTTAGGCACCTGTGGTTTATTATTACCTTGCCCGTCCTATTGAATTTAGGGCTCCTGCTGTGGCACTGGACTGCAAACCACAAGGTCAGCGGTTCAAACCCACCAGCGGCTCCTTGGAAACCCTATACAGGTGAACTATGAGTTGGAATCAACTTGATGGCACTTAACAACATATTGTATTTAAGGAGTTCAGTGCTGTTGACCAAAAGGCCAGTGGTTCAAAGCCACCAGCCACTCCTCTGGAGAAAGATGATGCTGTCAGACCCCAGAAAGATGTACAGCTCCAAAACCCTGAGGAGTTCTCCTGTGTCCCATAAGGTCATTGTGAATTGGAATCAACTCGACAGCTTTGGTTTGTGGTTATGTTGGATTTTCACCTGGAAAATAAACAAAGAAACAAACTACCTAGGTGCAAAAGCCAAACCTAGAACACTACTCCTTGTTCACACCAACATAAAGACAGAGAAAGAAAATTGTTGTTGTTAAGTGCCATCAAGTTGGCGCTGAAGGATAAGCACTGGGCTAATAACCAAAAGGTTGGTGGTTCAAACCCACCAGTCGCTCCTCAGAAATCCTATACAGGGTCACTTTGAGTTGAATCGGACTCGACAACACTTAGTAACAACAACAGCAACATGAGTCAGAATTCACTCAATGGAGGTTGATTTGGTTTTGTGGGGGAGGCAATTCACAACAAGAACAACAAATGGCAGCCAGAGGAGCCCCTTGCTGAAAGCCTGAACCCAGGTTGTTGGGGACCTGAGCTGGGTGCAGAAAGGAGCAGATGAGAGTGGGGGAGACTCTACCCTGTTGGGACGTACGCAGGACTCTTCGTCTAATCCGTTGTCTTGAACTCACTAGGCCTCTCTTGCCATCTGCAAGTAATCACACCTTTGTCTTTTTCTCCCCACTCTTGATGTCTTAAAGGAGCCCTGGTGGTACTGTAGCTTAAGCGCTGGCTGCTAACTGAACCCACCAGTCAGAAAAAGATAAGGCAGTCTGCCTCGGTCCTGATTTATAGCCTCGGAAAACTGTGGGGCAGTTCTCTGTCACAGAGATAGAATTGATTCGATGGCAGTGGGGTTTGAAAATCATATCATCTGGGGACATTATGGAGTCCTGGTGTGGTGCTGAAGGAAAATGCACTGGACCACAAGGTCAGTTTGAACTGCAAGGTCAGCGGTTCAAAGCCACCAACCACTCCTTGGAAACCCAATACAGGGGCTCTATGAGCTGGAACCAACCCCAGAAAGGTGCTGATTCCACATTGTAATGGCGACGGTTACGTGCTGTGGAGTTGGTTCCAGCTCATAGCGCCCCTGTACAGGACTTCCAAGGCTGTAAATCTTTACGAAAGCAGAAAGCCTTACCTTTCTCCTGCAGGTAGATTCTGCTGACCTTTTCGTTTGCAGCCCAACTCGTAACCACAATGCTACCAGAGCTCCTTCAGTAAGTTATGTTGTTAAGTACCGTGGAGTCGGTTCTGACTCATAGTGACCCTGCACAGGGTTTCCAAGGCTGCAAATCTCTATGGGAGCAGAAAGGTGCATCTTTCTCCCACATTGTAGTAGAAACCCGTTAACAAGCTGATGGATGTTGCTTCTAGTTCTATCTAACTCACTGAGGTGTTTTCTTCTTTCTTTTCTTGTTTTTGTTTTTCAATTAAGAAAAGGAATAGAATTTTATCCAATGTGGTTTTGGCCTAGTTCTTTCTCTTTAGATATATTTAATTTTAGTAATACGGTTTTCTTTGCACGTGAAATTGTCTTTGCATTCCTAAGGGACGGCTGTGCCCGTTTGCACCCATGGCATGCTGGTGGTGGTTGTGTGTATTAGCCGGGAATTGAACCTGGGTCTCCCACACGGAAGGTGAGAATTCTATCACGGAACTGCCACTGCCCCATCACAGCAGACTGATGGTGGTGGTTCCAGTCCACAGCGACTCTGTGTAGGGTTTCTGAAGCCGTCAGTCTTTGTAGGAGCAGAACGCCTCATCTTTTCCTGCATAGAGTGTGGTGGATTTGAACTGCTGACTTTGCAATTAGCAGACCAATGAGTAACTCACTACGCCACCAGGGCTCCTTAGTTTTACCCATAAGAAAAAAAAAATTAAATAGTTGATTGTGCTTTAGTGACGGTTCCCACAGTACCCTGGGCTCCCACCGCACGATTTCGACCCAAGCTGTTAAATAGCATTGGTGACATTCCTCAGCGTGTGTGAACTTGCCCATCATTTCTGTTCTTGGTGTTTCATTTCTATCAACCTAGTGTCCTTGCCTCCTAACCTTCTTGTCAGGGATTGAACTGTGTCCCCCCCCCCCCCCAATTCCCATTGTAAATCCTAACCTTTACTTACGCCTGTGTCTATAGTCCCATTTGGGAATGAGTGGTCTCTGTTACGTTAATGTGACAGGATTTGTGGGATCAGCACTGGACAAGGTCAGTGGTTCAAACCCACCAATTGCTCCTCAGAAACCCTACACAGGGTCACTGTGAGTCGGAACCCGCTCGATAGCACTTTACAACAACAACATGTGAGAGATGAAATATCTGGTTGTTAAAACCACCCATTGGTGCTTTTTCTATTCTAGCAGCACTTGTGGTTAAGTTGTTAAGTGCCGTCGAGTCGGTTCTGACCCATAGCGACCCTGTACAGGGTTTCCGAGGGTGTAAATCCTTACGGGAGTAGAAAGCCTCATCTTTCTCCCGCGGAGTGGCTGGTGGTTTCGAACCGCTGACCTTAAGGTTCGCAACCCGATTCGTAACCACTACGCTACCAGAGCTCCTTCTAGCAGCACTAGATAGCCACAATTCTTTGAATATTGGTTTAAAGTAATTGTTACCATTTTGTCTCACATGTTGTTGTGAAGTGTCATCGAGTCAGTCTGACTCATAGTGATCCTGTGTAGGGTTTCCAAGGAGCTGGTGGGTTTGAACCACCGACCTTGTGTTTCACAGTCCGGTGCTAATCCTATAGCGCCACACCAGGTCTGCGATCCATCTTAGTCTCTTTAGTCTCATGTAGGTGTTTGTTGTTTGTTGTTGTTGTTGTTGTGTTGTTGTTGCTGTTTATTTATAGTCACACTGTAGCACTGTGAGTTAATGAGCTGGACTACAGAGTCAGTTTGAACTGCAAGGCCAGTGGTTCAAGCACACCAGCTGCTCCTCAGAAACCCTAGACAGGGTTGCTATGGGTTGGAACTGACTCGACAGCACTTAACAACAACAATGGCACTGTAGGATAAACACTCAACCGCAAGGTTGGCTTCAACCACAGGTCAGTGGTTCAAACTCATTAGTCATTCCTTGGAAACCCTAGACAGGGCCGCTATGAGTTGGAACCGACTCGACAGCAGTTAACAACCTCAAAAATGTGTATGTGGAGTCCTGATGTGGCTCTGTAGGATAAGCACTGAAGTACTGAACCTCAAGGTCAGTTTGAACTGCAAGGTTCGTGGTTCAAACTCATCATCTGCTCCTTGGGAACCCTGTACAGGATCGTTATGAATCGGAACCAATTTGACAGCACTTACGCTATGGGTCGGAACCGACTCGACGGCACTTAACAACAACAACAACAACTAACAACTAGATAGATAGATACGTGCTAATATCTCTAAGACGATTACGGTAATCTTTTACAAAGACAAGTTACACAGTAAGTACAAAATGACATCATGTGGATTAAAAAACAATCAAATTTCCATATGTCCATTGTGATAAAAATGCAAAGAAGTTGTTTAAATGATTCCTATCCTGATGATTTCAATTGTTAATCCTGGAAGGGGAGGATGTCATTGTGGAGGACTGATTTATCTGTCTGATTTGCATTTTTTTGCAACAAGAGATTAATAAATTACTTGTGTAATTAAATTTGATATTAAAAATGATAAACTTACAAGCTATCTTGTCTTCATCTCAAATACAAGAACTCAGTCTCGAACTCTGGCATGTTAACAGCGTCCAAGAAGAGACACATCACCCACATTGTTTATGTTATGTTTTAGATTTATATCGAAAAACAAAATAACCAAGTAATTATAATATTATTTTAGTCCACAACAGACAGTGCCTAGTCTCGGGGCTGAAAAGTGCCCGCATTCTATATAAAGGCTGATATCGGTGCTATGATGAAAATGGTTTGCCAAGTTTAGCTATTCCCAGGACTGGGCAGTGTTGTGTTGTGTTGTACATAGGGTTGCTATGAGTCGATACTGACTCTTTGACAGCTGACAACAACAACAACAATGCACACTGTTGTTGTTAAGTGCTGAAGAATCAGCTCATACTTCGCAACCCTCTAAGGGTTTCTGAGGAATGAATAATGAATTTGAGCTACTGGCCTTGTGGTTTGCTGTCCAGTGCGTACCCTTCAGGGCCACATGAGGACTCCAACAGGTAGGAGGTCTAATTTGTGCTCATCCTATAACAATTTGGAAAGCAAAGATATGACTCTTTCATAAAATATTAGCAATGTTGTAAAATAATCCCCAACACACTTGGTGTGGAGACCTAATATTTCACAATAATGACAGGGGAAGAAAGAAAGGAAAGACAATAACATGATTTAATAAACATTGCTTCATAGAAAAGACTAACAAACAAGGAGGACTATTTCCTTATAATTTCATTAAGGGCACAAAAATGTCCTCTGGGCCATCAAGAATTGAAAATATTCTTATGATCTCTTTATTACAATAATCAATAACATAGTTGGCTTCTATGAGAAGATTTCTTGCTTTTGAGAAAAAATAGGACATACAAAAACAATTTTATACCTGCTTGATTCGTATGTATGAGTTTCAGCTATATATTGTTGTTGTTGTTGTTATGTGCCATGGAGTCAGTTCCGACTCATAACGGCCCTGTACAGGGTTTCTGGGGCTGTAAATCTTTATGGGAGCAGAACGCCTCATCTTTCTCCGGCGGAACAGCTGGTAGTTTTGAACTGCTGACCTTGAGGTTCCCAGCCCGATTCGTAACCACTATGCTAACAGAGCTACTTATATATATTGTTGTTATATATTGTTGAGTCGGTTCTGACCCATAAAAAGGTTGTATAGGGTTTCAGAGGAGAGGCTGGTGGGTTTGAACTGTCGACCTTCTGGGTAGCAGTCCAGTGTTTATCTGACAGTATCACACCAGGACTTTCTTTCTCTCCATATATGTGGTGGTTGTTATGTGCCATGGAGTCAGTTCTGACTCATAGTGACCCTGTATAGATAGGGTTTCCAAGGCTGTAAATCTTTACGGGAACAAAAAGCTTCACCTTTCTCCCTTGTAGCAGCTGGTAGATTTGAACCGCTGATCTTATGGTTAACAGCCCAGCTGGTAACTCACAGTGTTACCCTTGTCTCCATAGGGTTGCCATGACTCAGAACCAAGTCAACAGCACCTAACAACAAGGACCCTTACTTTCCTTTGATGTGATTGTTGAAGACTAAGGAGAAAGCTAACCTGAGTGGGTGAAAAGACTTGTTCATGGACCCTGAGAAGAAGGATCCAAACACCGACCCCTTTTGGATGGGGGCTGGAGTTGTTTCACAGGGTCACGACCACAGGAAGTAAAATCTTCTCTTAGGTCTGCGTGAACCACTGAGCCAGGGAACTGGGTTTCCTCAGAGGCCCTGATGTGAAGGAAACAGAATCATACCTTCAGGCAGACAACAGGGGGAGGAAAGGCCATCGTATCTGGATTCTGTTGGCACTGAATTTATGAAAACAAAACATCCCGCAAGCCTCTTTCAGCCAGCAAATCCTATTCTGTCATGGTACAAGGGGAACCAAAATACAGTTCTACCCAGTCTGGGGGGATGGCCCTAATTTTGATTTAAAAGTCCTGCAGTGTTTAACTTAACGGAATGGTTGACGTTAAATTCAGGTGTGCATCTCTTTATGGTAGTTAGGTGATGCCCAACTGCATATACGTCCCTGAGCTGAGCACCCAGGTGTCTTGGGTGCCAAGATGCAACATCCTGGTTTTGATGATGAAGCTCCAATTCTGCCTGGCTGACGGGGTGCCCTGGACGCCACATTTCCAGCCATGGTCCCCCTCAGATCCTACGACTCAGTGGGTTTAGTCTCTGCATTTTATTCAGCATGGTTTCATAGGACACCAGTGGAAAGGTGTGTGTCCCGGGCACCCCAGCCCTGGCTTAGGCCCTTTCAGCCCCCTTAGTCCCCTTAGTCACACTGTCCCCTCCCTGGGCAGTTCTAACGGTGGAGCTGGTCTTCCCTGCAGCTGGCTTATCAAAGAAAGCAAGGGCAGTTGGGTGGGTCTGGTGGGGTCCTCACACAGTGATCCCCAGGAACCCTGCACCCCAATGCACACAGGTGTTTGAACAATGCCCGAATCCCATAATTAATTGCCTATTCACAGAACATATCCTGGCATGGCACTGTAGAATAAGCACCAGACTGCTAACCACAAGGTCAGCAGTTCAAACCCACTAGCCACTCCTCAAAAACCTCATACAGAGTCACTAGGAAGTAGAAATGATTCAACAGCCTTTAACAATGTTAAGTGACACATACTTGCATAAGGAGACAAAATTCAGTCAGTCCTAAATCCTGAGTGTTTTCGTTCTCTGTGTGAATAAGCATTATCTGATATTAGCTTCCTGATTACAATGCCAGTGCTGAATGCCATGATCAATAATGTGGTCCTTATTTTGCATAGCTGAAATACTAGTATCAATACTGGCCTTTTATATTAATGTATTCATATTTTATGGAAATGAAAAGACTAGATATTTTAAATATAACAAATAAAAAATTAAATACTCTAAACTAATAAATATAAAGTGGTTATATTTATTATAACCTGTTGGATAAGAACTGGACTTCAAAGGTCAGTTTGAACCGCAAGGCCGGCAGTTCAAACTCACCAGCAGTTCCTCAGAAACCTTATACAGGATTGCTATGAGTCAGAACTGACTCGATGGCACATAACAACAATAACAACATATAAATATTTAAGTCTGCATATTAAACACACATTGTAACCTGAAAATAAGGTATTTCACAATAAATTTTAAAAATCCTATATAAAATAAAAATATTATACTCAAAAATAAAATAAAAATAATATACTCAAAAATAGCATATAAAATGAAAATGAAAATATACTCAAAAATAGTATATAAAATGGAAAGTTGAAAATGGACTATTATTTAAAAATTCAGTCTACCAAAAAAAATAATAATGGGGGAAAGTCATCACTGAATGTTGAGTTTGATGCCATTTTTTTAGCTATTATACATCTTGGCCTGAGCCTTCATGGTACACAGGAATGGCGAAGTTAGAGTTAAAAGCTATCTTCAAATATTTCTCTCCAACTTTACCATTTTCAAATAAGTCTCGTGTTTGACAACTTGGAGGAGGTGTTTTTGAAAACATTTTTCCTTTTTGAGAACTGCTTGCTGTCTTTTTATGGAGCGCTAGCTGTAGCTTTGTATCAAAGGCCACATCGTCTGCTTTTCTTGGATCCTGTGGTTTCATCATCCGTAGATGGAGCGCTTCATACAGGGTTGCCTGCATCAGTTACACTTCTGGCATGTTTATATCCCACTTTCTCAGAAACTCTTTGAACTAGAGTAAGAAATACGATTGCAATAGAAGTTTGGCTTTATTGATTGTCATTTTCATTCCCCTCTTGAGCATTATGGGAGTAGAAGAAACTTTATAATGAGTACAGTTTTGTTGGATTCGAAATGTTAATGTCTCCAATAACTCTGTTCCTCAAGTTGTAAACGACTCAGATTTCGGAATTTTTAAAGTACGGCTCCAGCAAAGAGTGTTGTTGTTGTTAGGTGTGGTCAAGTCTGTTCTGACTCACAGTGACCTTAAGCATAACACTTCCCAACCATTGCTGGTACGGTTGAACCCATTACTGCTGTCCCAGTGCCAAGCCATCTCTTTGGGGGTCTTTTTATTTCTCTCACTGACCTATTTTAATACTTAAAATACAGACACCTTAATTATTTACATGGATGACATCAGTTAAAATCACAATACACTGTGCACACACAAATACACCCAACAAATTTTTAGCATCATTCTTGTCCATTTCGGAGCCAGCTCATTAGGATGTCTGCTTGACAGGACATGCCGAGACAGACTCACATCCTCTCCTCTGAGGAGTCTTCTAGCTGTATTTCATCTACGAATGAGTCATTCGTTCCTTCTTCTGGCCGTGTTCAGTATTCTTCACCAACACTGTATTTGAACACTTCCAGTCTTCTGTCTTCCTTTTTCATTATTGAGCTTTTGTATGAATACAAGAAGACATTTAAGGACACCCAGAGAAGAAAGGAGATGGGGAGAGCAGGATTTTTTAAGGGGATGAAGGAAAATTGAGTACGGTGTAGGCTGGAGAGCAGTTACCGCTGGAGACAAAACCTTGATGATCTAGGAGACAGCAGACACAGCCCACAAAGCACAGCTTTGACCCGAGCCTGGCCCATCCCGCCTGGATTTCAGATGCAGGCATACGGAAGAGAGACTGCAGATTTAGCTAAACACCACTGTAATACAGCAAATACCACAGTAAAGCAACTCAGACCACTTTTTTTTTTTGCTTTTGCTTTCCCAGTGCATATAAAAGTTATGTTGACACTATGCTGTCGTTTATAAACTATAGGATAAACACCGGACTGCTCAACTTAAGGTCAGCTGTTGAAGATTTCTGTACCCATAAAGATTTCTCAGAAAACCTATACAGGGTTGCTATGAGTTGGAACCAACTCGATGGCATTTAACAGGAAGTACAATAACAAAGATTTACAGCCCCAGAAACTCCACAGAGCGAAGCTATGTAGCAGAATTGACTCGATGGCAGTAGGAGGGTGGCTGGTCCCTAAATTACTCGGCTGTATTGTTGTTGTGAAGTGTTATCAAGTCAATTCTGACCCATAGTGACCCTGTATTGGGTTTCCGAGGAGCAGCTGGTGAGCTTGAACTGCTTTTGCTTTTGGTCCCAATCGACATTGCTGTCCAGCGCATTAACCCACAGCGCTACACCAGGACTCCGCAGCACACAGAAATACGATGAGAAAAGTTTCAGTTAGTGTGAGATGGCCCAGCTATATGACATAGTGGCATGCAGTGAGCACAGGCTGGAGAGAAAATGGCACTAACAGACCATGTAGACGCAGGGTTGCCACAAACCTTCAATTTGTGAAAAACATGAGACACAATGAAGTGAACTGACATTCTGTATCCATACCTTTGTAAAGACTACGGTAGAGGCTCCATGTCACTGTATTACAATGTAACCACACAATGGAAAGATGGAAGAAACCGGTCAAGAAATGTCTTTATCACTGGGCAGAGGGGATGCCGTAGATTGCAACAGTTTATCACGAAAGGGTAAAATGCTGGATTAGACAAGGTCCCATCACAGGGTCAAGTTACCAGTAAACCAAAACAATGTGAAGGGCATCGGAGAACGACACGCAGAGAGTGAGCTGCAGTCATGAGCGTCAGGGGAGCAGGGAGGATGAGGAGATTGACAAGGCTGGGCAGTCTGAGGCCTGCGAAGGGAAGAATAATGCCTTGGGGAATGTCCACTAGCCTGCTGCTCCCTGACCTCTCCCGCTCACCTAGGGCAAAGGTGATTGAGATGCCAGTTGTAACTCAGAGCAAAGAGCTTCAGAAATGCACTTGCGGTCCCTGCGCTTCTTGTATTAGCCCTCAGTAAATTGGCTGTCCATCTTGTCGACCTGGCTGGCCACTTCTCATAATTATAAAGCATGTCTCAGGAGAACTGACCCAGAGATCCTTCCGTAGTTGTATTCCCTCCACCTTCAGTCACCGATTACCATCTAAACCATGAATAAAATTCAGACTCACCAAACGCCTCCATCAAGTGGATTTGGGGCTGTGCTCAGTGAGCCTCAAATTTTTGTGTGCGCAGTAATGGCTTTGGGATCCTCTTAAAATGCAGGTTCTAATTCAGCAGGTGTGTGTGTGCAGTAGCAGGAGGGCCAAATTCTGAATTGCTCACACAGCTCCGGTGAACCCGAGTGCACGGACCTCACCTTCAGTAGCAAGTTGCCTGCGAGCCAATGCCCAACACTCTCATTTCTGCTTTTGTAGTGGCTGTCAGCTGCTTCCAAGTTGGCTCCAACTCATGGGGACCCCAAGCACAGTGGAATGAAATGCAGCCCAGTCCTGAGCCTACCCCAAGGTTGGTTGCGGATCAGACCACCATCATCCATAGGATTTTCATTGGGTGATTTTCAGAAATAGAACATCAGACATTTGTTTGCCATCAGTTTAGTCTGGGAGCTCTGCTGAAATGTAGTCAGCATCATAGCGAGGTGTGCAGGCCTCCCTGGACAGAAGGGTGGTGTCTGTGCATGAGTTACATTGGTCAGGGTCTCAAGCATGGACGGTGAGAACTCCACCATTGACCCCTCAGGACCTCAGCCATCCTTTGCTTTTACCAGTTGCTGCTTAGTTGATTCTGACCCATGGTGACCCTGTGGGTTTCAGAGTAGGACTGTGTTCCATAGGGTTTTCAGTGTGGGATTCTCAGGACTTTCTTTCAAGGCACCTCTGGATAGATTTGAACCTCTAACCTTTTGGTTAACAGTCAAGCGCATTTACATTTTACACCCTGGTTACGAGTTGGGCTGCCAACCTCAAGGTCAGCAGTTCGAAACTACCAGGGGTTCCACGGGAGAAAGATGAGGCTTTCTGCTCCCATAAAGATTTATAGCCTCAGAAACCCTGTACAGGGTCGCTATGAATCGGAACCGACTCCACGGCACATAACAACAACAGGATTCCCATCTCTGCTATATGGTCCTTGGCTGAGTTCAGCCCAGAATGGAGGTGGTCTAACCTTGCCGTTCCAAGGGCTGTCAAGCTGGTTCTGATCCACAGCGACCCTGTATAGGGTTTCTGAGGAGCGGCTGGTGAGCTTGACCCACTGACCTTGTGGTTCAAACCAACTTTGCAGTTCAGTGCATTAACCCACAGCCCCACACCCTGACCACAGTTCACCTGATCACAGCTCACCTGACCACAGACCACCTGACGTCAGCTTACTTTACACAGTTTACTGACCACAGCTTACCTGACCACGGCTTACTTGACATAGATTACCTGACCACGGTTTACCTGACCACTGCTTACCTAACACAGATTAACTGATCACTGACTACCTGACCACGGCTTACCTGACCACTGATTACCTGACCATGGTTTACCTGACCACTGACTACCTGATCACAGCTTACCTGAGCACACAGCTTACCTGACCACAGCACCTGAATCTGGGCCTCAGGTGATTTGCCAGGACAATTTACCTGTCCCTAATAGTGGCGTCCTGGTGTGTTGTAGGGTAAGTTGGTTTGAACGGCAAGATTGGGGTTTTGAATTCTCTAGCCACCCCACAGAAACCCTACCCAGGATTGCTATGAGTTGGAACCGACGTGACTGCACTTGCCAACAGAGGGCCCAGGAAAGGAGCCCTGATTTTGTAGTGGATAACCAGTTGGGCTGCTAACCACTCTGAAATCTGACAGTTGTTTCACAGAACAAACAGGATGCTTTCTGCTCCCGTAAATGTACGGTTTCAGAAACTCTATGCAGGGTCACTATGAGTTGGAACAGACTGGGCAGCCCTCAACAATAACAGTGACCCAGGAAAGCATGGACCCACAGGACAGATGAGCCCGCAGAGAAATGAAGGTCCCTAAATGGAGTCCTGGTGTGGCGCTGTGGGCTAATGCGTCAGACTGCAAAGTGGTTTGAACTGCAAGGTCAGTGGTTCAAACTCACCAGCTGCTCCTGGAAAACCTATACAGGGTGATTATGGGTCGGAATTGACTCGACTGCACTTAACTACAATGACTTACACTGTTGACTTGATTTGAGTCCGAAAAGCACAAAGGAAAAGACTCATTCTTCCCATCCTGGCCCCACTTCCCAGCTAGAGGTTCTGCTTTTAAGGAGGGCCCTGGCCCATACAGTCCCCTTCTAGGTACACAGCAGGGAGGCATGTCCCTGTCTCCTTGAATTGGGGGTGGTCAACACGAAGTGAGATGTATATGAAAGTGGCCCACGTCCCTCCTGGATAGACACTTCAGAGCACTGTCTGTCACCTCCTCCCCCCCCCTCAATGTCACTGCTGAGGAGACACACAGTGGAGAAGTACTTCACTGCTAACCACAAGGTAGGGAGTTCGAACCCACCAGCCTCTTCACAGTAGAAAGATGAGGTAGTCTCTCTGAGTTGGAATGATTGCACTGCAATGGGCTCTTCCATGGCTGCAGGACTTGTATCGGTTTCCGACGTAGTGAAACTCATGTGAAATTCTTCATTACACGTTAGTAAGTGGAGCCCTGGTGTGGCGCTGTGGGTTAGTGCACCAGACTGCAAAGCCGTTTGAACTGCAAGGTCGATAGTTCAAGCTCACCAGCTGCTCCTCAGAAACCCTATATAGGGTTGCTATGGGTCGGAATTGACTCAATGGCACTTAACAACAACAACAACAAGTAAGCACAAGTAAGCCTGTGTCTACCTTGCTTATTGGGTTGTCTGCCCCTGGAGAGGGGTGGAAGGCATGGAATACTTGTCAGGTCGGGACCATTCCAGGTCAGTTGGCATGCAGCTAATGTTGTTAAATATGGAATCCTGGTGTGGTGCTGTAGGATAAACACTAGACCACAAGGATCATTGGGATATTTAGAACATCATTCATAGGCCTTAGAAAAGTATCAACTTAAAATTTAGCCAGTTATATTTGATCAAACATGTAATTAACTCACCCCTAGTGTGATGGCTCGTCTGTCAGTTGGTCGTACTGTGCTGGCTTGTGAGTTGCTGTGATTCTGGAAGCTATGCCACCGGTGTTTTAAATACCAGCAGGGTCACCCATGGTAGACAGGTTTCAGATGAACTTCCAGAGGAAGACAGACTAGGAAGAAAGAGTGATAAACTACTTCCGAATCTTTAGTCACTGAAAACCTTATGAATAGCAGAGAAATACTGTCAGATATGTTGTTGTTACGTGCCATCGAGTCGGTACTGACCCATAGTGACCCTATCCACAGCAGAACAAAATGCTGCCCAATCCTGGGCCAACCTCACTGCTGTTGCCATGATTGAATCCATCAATACTGCCACTTGGCCAATCCATCTCATTGGGGGTCTTCCTCTTTTTCTCTGACCCTCCACTTT
>NW_006408574.1:7811776-7825261 GCF_000296735.1 Chrysochloris asiatica
TCTGAATCCAGCTTGAACCTCTGGAAGTTCTCTGTCAATGTATGATTGTAGCCGTTTCTGTATTACCTTTAGCAAAACTTTACTTGCATGGGATATCAAAGAGATTGTCCGACGATTTCCACATTCCATTGGGTAACCTCTCTTTGGAATGGGCACAAATACAGATCTCTTCCAATCAGTCGGACAGACAGTTGTCTTCCAAATTTCTTGGCAGAGATGAGTGAGCGCCTCCTGTGCTGCCTCACTTTCCTGAAAGAGTTCAACCACAAGGTCAGTGTTTCATGCTCGCCAGCTGCTCCTTGCAAACCCTATACAGGGTCGCTATGGGTCAGAACTGACTTGATGTCACTTAACAACAATAACAACAAAAACATACAGGGTGGTTATGAGTCAGAACTGACTCAACAGCACCTAACAACAATGTAAAATATTGGTTTTCTTTTGTTTTTCAAGTATTTTTCTTCTACAGTGTCCAGAGACCAACATCATGCTTGGCCTTTTTCAGGTTATTGATCAGTATTGATTAAAGTAACTGATGACCAGAGGCCCACTCCGGAGGAGACTTGAAGGTGCAGTGCTTAAGCGCTCGACTTAAATTCGGGCCTTAGACCCCACTAGCCGCTCCCTGGGAGAAAAAGGAGGCTGCCTGCTCCCATAACGAATTCCCCAAAGGCCTTGGGAGCCACACGGGGCAGTTGTACCCTGCCCTCTAGGGTCTCTGTGAGATGGAACCAGCATGCTAGCCGTGGGCTTGCTCACACTGAGTGACTTGAGAAGACACACTCAAGCCAAGGTTGACATCTAGAGACGAGAAGGGCCAAGCATAGCTTAATTTAACCTACCCTCTGAAGTTTGATCACTTGGAGATTTAAGGTTTCTAAGGAGCTCTGGTAGCGTAGTGGTTACGAATTGGGCTGCTAACCTCAAGGTCGGCAGTTTGAAACTTCCAGCTGTTCCGTGGGAGAAAGATGAGGCTTTCTGCTCCCGTAAAGATTTATAGCCTCAGAAACCCTGTACAGGGTCGCTATGAGTCGGAACTGACTCCATGTCACATAACAACAACAATAACAACAAAGCACAATTGAAGGATCACTGGTGGCACAGTGGTTAAAGCACTGGACTGTGAACTGAGCAGTTGATGGTTCAAATCCACGCAGTCATTCCTCAGGAGGAAAATGTGGCAGTCTGCTTCCATAAAACTGAACAAACCAACCAGCCCACCATCACTGGGTTAATTCTGACTCCTAGTGCCCCATATCAGAGGCTTCTGAGACTTTAAATCTGTATGGGAGTAGCCTGCTTCATTTTTCTCTGGAGGAGCCACTGGTGGATTTGAACCGCCGAACTTTCAGTTAGAATGCCATTGCTTATCCTAAAGAGCAATGGGCCTCCTTTTTTGTAAACATTGTTATTATTTTTGTTACATGCTATCAAGTTGATTCTGACCCAGGGTGACCCCATATAGGGCTTCTGAGGCTATAAATCTTTACAGGAGCAGAAAGTCTCATTTTTCTCCCACGGAGCAACTGGTAGGCTCTAAACCTGGACCTTGTGGTCGGCAGTCCAGTGTCTGTCCTACAGACCCACCAGAGCCTAGGAAATCTTACAATTCCACTCCGACCTATAGGATCTCTGTGAGTCGGAATCCACTTGTTGGCAATGAGTTTGGTTTGGGCTTGGGGTTTAGTATCCGAAGGGTGCATGACCTCAGGAGAGAGAAGCAATTGATGACTATTTACAACGTTTAGATTTTCCTTCCTTTACGATGGCACGGTGTCAATAAAGATGATTCTGGACCTTTGTTGTGAAGACAGGGCACATTTGCCAGCAGTGAGGTCTGTCATTAGGGAGGACATGACTATCCATTGGTACTTGCTGTGCACCGGTAGCTGTTGGTGCGTTCTTTCCCGCCCTCCTCTCCATAGTGGATCCAGGAGGTAAGGAAAAGAGGAATGGACTGAGGGTTCACTCTGAGTCCTCAGGAAAACCTAGCAGGTATCATTCTATGCATCTCAGAAGTAAGTCTTCAAGGGTTCTATAACTTGCCCACAGAGAAACCGCTACTGAGAAGTGGAAGCAGAAACTAAAGGTTCTTAGACTAACTCCTTGGTAAAGTGGAACATGAATGTAAAACAGGGAGACCCACAATGAAATGGACCGGCACAGTGGCAGCAGCAGTGGGCTCACACAAAGCAGCAATTGTGAGGAGGGTGCAGAACCGCGTGGTGTTTCGTTCTGTTGTACACAGGGTTGCTATGGGTCAGAACTGACTTGGTGGCACCAAACAACAACAACAACAACAAGACTAATCCTGGCATCCTGACATGGCACTATCAGATAAGTACTAGACTGCTTACCACAAGGTCAGTGGTTCAAACCTACCAGTCGCTCTTTGGAAACCCTATACTTAACAACAACAAAGATTAAGCTCACCCCTCACCACCCATCAGTTGGTCTACTGTGGAGGCTGCGAGGCTGGAAGCTATACCACTAGTACTTCGAACACCAGCAGGGTCAGACAGGGTGGACAGACTTCAGAGGAACATCCAGAGGAAGACAGACTAGAAAGAAGGACCTGGTGAGTTACTTCCAAATATCAGTCAATCAAAATGTTACAAACCACAACGGAACATGATGGTTCAACGCACTGGATTTGGTCAAGTTATCAGGAAGGGTCAGTCACTGGAGGAAGACACCATATCTGAGGAAGGTCAGGGCCAGCGAGGAGGCTCGTGTTGAGAGAGATGCACTCAGTGACCACAGGATGTACTCAGATGTCAGGGTTGTGAGGACAGCTTAGGACTGGCCAACATTGCGTTCCGCTGTCCACCAAGTGACCACGACTCAACTCACTGGCAGCCGTCCTTGTCTAACATCTTTCTGATTATTGTTGTCGGGTCTGCTAGCTTTCCAGTTCGCCATCTTGTTTTCTAGGTCACATCATCTGCAAATAAAAATGTTTCCTTGTTGTTGCTTTATTCTTCTTCTTCAATTTTTATAATTATGAATTCCTTCTGTTACTTGGTTGTATCAGCTGTTCCCTCTAGTACAATACCAAGTTCTATTTCTGACTTTAATGAAAATGTTTCTAATGCTTCCCATTAAGCACAGCGTTAGCTTTGGGGTTGCAACTGGGATATGTTATCATTTTACTGACTTAGCTATGGATCTGACATTATTTCACGTTGAGGACTCAGGTGCACCTGACCTACGCCACGGTACTTTCACTCACCTCATATGCTCATATGTGTGCAAAAGCTACACACTAAAAATGAAGATTAAAGGACTGATGCATTTGAGTTATGGTGTTGGTGATGATTATTGAAAGTCCCATGGATTGCCAGACGAATGATGGAAGATGCTCCTTAGAAGTCAGGATAATAAGACTTTGTCTCACACACTTTTGACATGTGATCAGGAAGGACTAGCCCCTGGAGAAGGACATCATCCTTGGTAAAGCAGCTGGTCAGCAAAAGAAAGGAAGACCCTAATGTGATGGACTGGATTGGCATGGTGCCTGCAACACAGACTCAAACATGGAAACAAATTTGAGGATGGCCAAGGATCGGGAGTCCTGGTGTAGTGCTTTGGGTTAATGCACCAGACCGCAAAGTCATTTGAACCAGAAGGCCAGCAGTTCAAGCTCACCAGTCACTCGTCGGAAACCCTACACAGGGTCGTTATGGGTCGGAAAAGACTCGACGGCACTTAACAACAAGGATCGGGCAGTGTTTTTTTTCTGATATACACAGGGCCACTATGAGTCAGAACTGACTCAACAGCACCTAACAACAACAACAATAGTTTGGTTGGATTGTTTAAAATTAACAATGTGTATTGAACATTGGCTGGTGGTAGTATTTGATACTTTTTATCGATGCTTATATAATCCCAAAGACGTTTTGACACATATGTATAAAACTGGGATTATGTTATATGCACTAATCTGAATTCCTCATTATACAATGCTTTGTGGAAATCTTCCCAAGCTACCTAAGGTAGACTGAACTCATTGTTTTCATGGCTGTATACTATTCCACAAATGAGACCTAACCACTTTTCTCCTCTGTATACACAGTTCTGTAGTAATCCTCTTTGTATGTTTGGTCTAAGCGATTGGTGCTGCTATGTTTGCTTAAGTGATGGGTGCTTTTATTGCCAAGTACAACAATATTCCCAGGGATGGGATTGCTGAGTTGAAGGTTGTGTGTAATTTTGCTTTACAGGCCACTTTGCTTCATTATGCAGGATCGCTGGGTGTTAGCGTCTCTCTTTCCAAAGCTCATTAAAGCCAACTGCTACGTGGATCAGAACCACACATAAAGCAAAACACAGACAATGCCGAGTGAGATTTCTGCTCTGATGTGTTTGTTCTTGTTAATAGCTGTCCAGTCCATTCTAACTCACAGCGCCTCTACAGGACAGAGTAGGAACTGCTCCAGAGGGTTTCCTAGACTAAATCTTTACCAGACTAGATTGCCAAATCTTTCTTCTGTAAGCTGCTGGTTGGGTTTGAAACATCAGTCTTTCAGTTAGCAGCCAAGAGCTTGACTGTTGAGCCACCAGGGCTCCTCCACCTCACTTAGTGAACAATTATAAACATTAGAATATTCAAGACTCAAGAGAACCTTCACCTGGTAAACATTAATGCGTCTTTGAAAAGTAGTGAGACCTGGGATTCTGTGAAGGAGTTCTGGTGGCGCTGTAGGATGATGGGATGATGTGAGAGTGCTAACTGCAAAGTCAGTGGTTCAAACCCACCAGCTGCTCCATGGGAGAAAGATGAGGCTTTCCATTCCCATAAAGATTTACAGTCTTAGGAGCTTAATATATGAGTCGGAATCGATGGCAGTATGTATGGCTTTTGGGATTTTGTTTTTCATGTGACTTGTACAGCTATTTTGTTTCTCTGTGTGTCTTCTCGTCTGAGTACTGGACTCATGGTAACAACACCTGCCTTTCCCAGTGGCTGTGGGGCTATAGAGACATCGCAGAGACCCTGACTGTGTAAGCTAAGAACTACAAACAAAAGCGGGCAGGACTGACCACCTGTCAGACTCACGACTGTCTTCCTACCTGCATGTGCCTCAGACGCTGGGTTCCCTCTTCTGTCTCTGTCAGTTCCCACCTCCGGACTGCCCCTTCACCTGGCATGGATCTCACCCCACCTGTATCTCCCACCTCAGCTTGAGCCTGGACCCACGCAGTGCAGACCAACCTCTACCTGTCCCTACCCCTCCCAGGGACCTGCTGGAGCCTTTGGAAACCAGGCAGCTGCAGAACAGTGGTGAGGTGACTCAGGTGTGGGGTCAAGAAGCTCACAGGCAGGGTTGTTGTTTTGGCCTTACAGTCATCGAGTGAGCCCCCGACTCATAGGGATCTCACCAATGGCCCACAATGGAAGGAAAGGCCATTCATGGTATGGTTCCAGCTGCACCTACTGTTGTGGGCCATAGTTTTTACTGGATGATTTTCAGGAGATCACCAGGCCTTTCTTCCTCATCCATCTTAGTCTGGAAGCTCCACTGAAACCCATTCATCATAATGACATGGCAGCCCCCACGGACAGGCAAGCTGGTGGCTGCATATGAGGTATGTTGTTGTTGTTAAGTGCCGTTGAGTCGGTTCCGACCCATAGCGACCCTGTACAGGGTTTCCAAGGGTGTAAATCTTTACGGGAGTAGAAAGCCTCATCTTTCTCCCACGAAGCAGCTGGTAGTTGCATATGAGGTATACTGGCCAGGAATTGAACCCGGGTCTCCCACATAGAAGGCACTAATGCTCCCTCTTAGCCACCACGGCTCCATCACAGATAGGGTTAGTAGTGGGCTGGTGGTGTGCCGGCGAGTTGGTTCTGAGGCAGTAGGTCAGTATGGGGACAGAAAGCCTCACCTGTCTCTCATGGAAACCTGGTAGATTTGAACTGCTGCCCTTCAGGTTAGTGATCCAACTCATAACCCACTTTGCCTTCAGGACTCTTTCACAGATTAGGTTGTTATAGTTGTTAAGTGCCATCAAGTCGGTTCTGACTCATAGCAACCCTGTATAGAGTTTTTGAGGAGCAGCTGGTGAGCTTGAACTGCTGACCTTGCAGTCTAACCTGCAGCACCACTCCAGGGAGGGCCTATATCCTTGGAAGAACTCTGCCAACTTTAAAGGGGGTAAAGGGTCCCTTAGAGGAGCCTTGAGCCAGGGTGAGAGCCAGTACCACACCCTCCACCATCCTCGGACAATGTGGATGCTTGGAGTCTGTCTCTGTCTTTGAGATCAGCTGAGGCACAGCTAGTGGGAGAGAGAGAAGATTGGGGAAGAGAGAAAAGAATATGAACAAAACGGCACATCTCTTGGCCCAAGCCCTTGGGCACTGAAAATAAGTGATACGATGCTTTTAATTAGAACACTCTATCTTGAGGGAGAGACCGAATACAATTTCCAAAAATGTAACCTCTCCCAAATGACATCCTGTTCATGGCTCATCCCCAACCACGGTTCCACGCAGTCACTATGACCAGACTGAAGGCTTTTCCTAGTGCGTGCCCCCTCGTTGCCTCAGTGTGCATTTGGACTTTGCTGCCTTCAGCGCTGCATCCCAGAGCCCTTTGACCACGCAGAAACGGGTGTTTCTCTGTGCAAACCAAGGAGAAATGAAGGCAAATTCATAAACTAGCAAGCAGGTTGGATGGCAAGCCATGCACAGAGCGTAAAACCTAGACAGAGAGAAGGCTCCGGAGAACACGAGCACACTCCACTCCACAGAAGCTGGACAATGAAGGTCTTAGAATTAAGGAATTAAGGTCTCAGAAGATGGGGACAGAGGCCAGGCAGGAGGCCAGACAGAGCTGCTGATGAGGAAACAGGCAAAATGGGCTTCCAGCTCACATCTGATGGATGTGGGGGAGCAACGTCAGGGGTCAGCTGAACTGTCCACATGGGTCTGCCTCCTGGGCTGGGAGCATCTCCTGTTCTGCAAGGCCAGTGGGAACAAAAAAGGGGAGAGATTTTCATCACTCCCCCCTCCTTTTAATATGGCCCACATTCCTCTGGAAGTAATTTTAAAGAGACCAACGTTTATCCCTAAACACAGAGATAATTGCAAAGTTAACACTCCAGTGGCCTGTGTTCATTTATATATTCTATCTTGCTCCATTTAATTTTTGATCATTCAGAGCTATTTTAATGCTTGTGTAATTTTATGGCTAGCCAGGAAATGCGGGCAGCTCCTATTACTCTGAGTGTGCCTAAGCGGGCACTGCTGACCATCTGCTGGGCTCAGAGGCCTTCAGTGTGGGGCCGTTCAGCGAAGACCAGAGGAGGTCAAAGTTACACTTCTGACTCCCATTTTTGCTTCTGGAATCGATGTGTTTCCAATGTGCTTATCACCCTGTGGAATTTTAGGGAGTCATTGTTGGTGCTCTTCCAAATGGCGAGACCACCTATAGATCATCCCAGAACCCAACAAGACCCCAGGTAGGAGTCTGATCCCGTCTCTGGAAGCAGCTGGATCTCTCAGCACAGCATGGCTTGAGGGAGGAGTTGGTTTGAAGCCATCTTGTTGTAAAGTGCCATCGAGTTGGTTCCAAGTTGTAAAGATCTTGGAGCCTAGGGTTTCCAGGGTTGTAAATCTCTACGGGAACAGAAAGCCTCATCTTTCTCCCCAGAGGCTGCTGATGGACTTGAACTGCCGGCCTTATGATTGATAGTCCAGTGATTACCCTACAGGGTCACCAATGTTCCTGAAGCCATCTTAGTCGTGACATTTATATGTGGCAGCACTGGAGTTAATTATCCTCATCATAATCCTGGAACCCACCCTGCTGCCGTCTAGCCGATTCTAACTTACAGCGACCCTACAGCGCAGAGAACTGCTTCATAGGGTTTCTGAGGCTGTATGTGTTAATGAAGGAGCTCTGGTAGCGTAGTGGTTACGGATCGGGCCGTGAACCGCAAGGTCAGCAGTTCGAAACTACCAGCCGTTCCGTGGGAGAAATATGAGGCTTTCTGCTCCCGTAAAGATTTTCAACCTCGGAAACCATGTACAGGGTCACTATGAGTCGGAACCGACTTCACAGCACATAACAACAACAACATGTGTTAATGGGAACTGATAGTCTCGCCTTTCTCCTTTTGACCTTGTGGTTAACAGCTAACATGTAACCCACCAAATGCCACCGGTACTCTGCTTCTTCATGGGAGTGACTAGTAATACAAGCAGTGACAACTTCGGCTCTTGCCTTTAGGGAGTGGTTTTAACTATGTCCCCTGATGGTAGTGTAGCTCTAAGTTTGGAAGAGCTATATTAGAGTCATTTACTGACTGTGAAGAGCCTGTGTTCACAGTTCTTATAGGAGGGGTCTCTGGACTTCTGGTGTAGCACTGTAGGATCAGCACTGGACTGTGAACCACAAGGTCGGCAGTTCAAGATCACCAGCTGCTCCTCGGAAACCCTATACAGGGTTGCTGTGAGTCAGAACTGACTCGATGGCACTCAACATGAACAACAATAGGGGGTCTCTGGGTGGTGCCTGTGGTTTACAAACCAGTTTCAACCTGAAAAGGAGCAGTTGGAACCCACCCAACAGCTCGGTGGGAGAAAGGTCTGCCAATCTGCTCCCAGAAAGATGGCAGCCTAGAAAACTCTGTTGTGACTCTGTGTAGGGTTTCTGAGGACTGACTGGTGGGTTTGAACCAACAACGTTGCAGTTGGCAATCTAGGACCCCTTAGAAACCCTATGGGGGCCAATATGAGTTAGAATTGATTAGACTATACAAACAGCAACAACAAACATGTGGAAAGCAGTGAATGCTCTCAGCTGCTAACACAAAGGTTGAAGTTTCTAGTCTACCCAGGGGCACCTCATAAGAAAGCTCTGGCAATCTCCTTGGGAAAATTCAGCCACTGAAAACTTAAAACACACAGTCTATTCTGACACGCATAGGATAGATAGCCTCTGACTTTAAAATATCATTGTTGTTGTTGTTAGGTGCCATCGAGTCGGTACCGACCCATGGCGACCCTATGCACAACAGAACGAAACACTGCCCGGTCCTGGGCCGGCTCACAATTGTTGCCACCCTTGAATCCATTGATGCTGCCACTTGGTCAATCCATCTCGCTGGGGGTCTTCCTCTTTTTCTCTGACCCTCCACCTTCCTCCATGATATCCTTCTCCAGCGATGACCCCTCCTGACAGTACGTCCGAAGTAGGAGAGACAAAGTTTAGACATCCTGGCCTCCAAGGAGCACTCTGGCTGCACTCCTTCCAACACAGATCTGTTGGTTCTATGGGCAGCCCATGGCACTTTCAATCTTTAGGTTGGTTTAAATGGAAAGGTCAGCAGTTCAAACTCACCAGCCACTCCTTGGAAACCCTATGCAGGGTCGCTATGAGTTGAAACCCACTCGATGGCGCTAACAACAACTGAATTTGAAGGAGCCCTGATAGCATAGTGGATTGATTGTAAGCTGGGCTGCTAACCACAAGGCCAGCAGTTTGAAACTACCAGTCACTTCACAGAAGAAAGATGAAGCGTTCTGCTCCCATGAAGATTTGCAGCCTCTGAAACCTTATACAGGATTGCTGTGAGTTGGAACTGAGTCAGTGCCACGTGACCACCACCACTTTAGTTTGAGAACTAAGGTGTGTCTGACCTAAGCCATGGTGTTTTCAATAACCTCATATGCATGCGAAAGCTGGACAATGAATAAGGAAGACCGTAGAAGAACTGATGCTTTTGAGTTATGGTGTTGGAGGAGAATATTGAAAGTGTCATGGGCTGCCAAAAGAACCAATAGATCTGTGTTGGAAGAAGTGCAGCCAGAATGCTCGTTGGAAGCCGGGCTAGCCAAACTTTGTCTCTTATACTTCACACATGCTGTCAGGAGGAACCAGTCCCTGGAGAAGGACATCATGCTTGCTAAAGTGGAGGGTCAGAGAGAAAGAGATGAATCGGTAATGAGATGGATTGGCACAGTGGCAGCAGCAGTGGGCTCAAACATAACAACCATGGTGAGGTTGGCCCAGGACCAGGCGGTGGTTCGTTCTGTTGTGCGTAGTGTTGCTATGAGCTGGAACTGACCGGATGGCACCTAACAACAACAACACTATCCTCCCATTCCTGGAGATTTCCAAGGAAGGAGTTTGAATTTTGTAAACTATGTAGGAAACCGCCTCCAGCCATCCCATCACTGTGTCTGTGGACGGTCTGAGCGCTTCTCTCCTGTGATCAGAAGGAAGGAAAATGGTTCTATCAAAGCAGACAGCCCTGAGAAGCAGTTCAAACAGCATCTATTTAGATTGAAGACCAATTAGGTCATTATCAAAAGCATCAGGAAGATACCGCTGAGAAGGCATGGGGCAGCATGTGGAGTCTGGCTGGCAGGCAGAGTTGTGAATTGGAAAATTGCCCCTCACTTTTCATTTATTAAACCAAGATTTGCCCTGACCTCGGCATTTCATAGGGGCTTACGGCAGGGCATACCCTTTAGTAGTGCACTGACTTCCCCCTACCCCCCTACCCCGCCCCCGCCCCAGCACAAAGGAGCTTCCCCTCTGTTTTGCAGGCTCAAGAAGAGGGGGATACAATTTTGTTTTTCCAGCTAAGCTGCCAGGCTGGGCAAGCCTGTACAAATGAGCACTGGATTCAGGATCAAGCGGCTTCTGTGTTCTTGTCGCCAGCCTAGTGGATCAGGGCCAGCTCTTACCTCCACTGCATTCTGCCCTGTTTGCTGATTTACCCAACCCCACCTGGACAACATCTGGAGAATTCAGCTAACAGGGTAGCACCTGTGCCTTGTTTTTTGTAAGTTTTTATTGTGAATTGAGTGATAGTTTACATGGGAAAACAACAGCTTTCATTTCATTGCATGATTACAGTCTCCTCCATGTATCATCATTCAACAGTATTTGCTTCTATTCCCTGTTTTGTTTTGGGGGGATGTACCCCAAAACACTCAGGAATATATAATAATTTAAACAACCAAAGGGCACGTTCTGCAAGTCTGCCCCCTGGCCGCCAGCACCCAGTCCCTCTCTTTCTATGAATCTAGAGTCCTCAACGGGAGCAGCTTTACAATTGTCACAGTAGTAATTAGTAATGATAAAAATGACTCACTATTGAATCACAAGATGGAGCCCTTTTTCATAGATACTTTGTTTCTTCTCTTCGACTCCTTTACATTCTGTTTCTATTTTGTTCCAATAAGCAGACCCAGGAAAAGATGGACACACCCTTTCAAACAATGAGCTGACAGACAGCCACCTCCTCCACTCTGTGTCCCTGGCTGGGGATCAGGAGGAGGGCTATCCCCAGGGCTCTGTCCAGGCAGAAGTAAGACCAGTAGACAGCCAGGCTGCTCCATCCAAGTTCTTCGCATTCACCCTTGCTAGAAAACAAGTAGTCAGCCACTGGTCTATTCAGGTTGGGTGTAAAACTCATCATCCTGCTCAGAAGAGGAGAGACCTGGAAGGTGGTCCAGCATAAAAGGATGCAAATGATCTGTAGCAGATACTGCATAATGGGGTGGGAACAAACAGCATTCATGAGTTTCCTGGGTTTTGTGTCTCCATCCAGTGGTTCCTCCTTCTTCCCACACCTTCTTTCAGTTCCCACTGTCCACTGAGGGCTGTTTGCCATTGCATTGAAGGACCCTCTTGAGTTTCTTTGCAGAATAAGGGGCCTCTATCTGCAATGCTTTGTATAACAGCAGCCACTTTCTTCCCAGGTTCCAGAAATGACTCTATGTTCCTACTGAGGGGGCAGTGAGGGTCTTGGATGGAAAGTCTGCGGAGAGACTGAAAGTCCTCTGAAGAAAACATGGACTTGCCCACATGGCCACAGAGCTAGAGTTTGATGACGTATTGGACAAGATATTGGGTCTGTGATTTTGATTAAAACCAGATCATTTTCTGGTTCAGCAACTGAGGGGCCAATATGTGCGAGTCCACACCTACCCAACTCTGAGCTCTATGTGTGAGGTGGAGGCTGGAGGGTGGAGCAATGGGGACGGTATTCCATCTGCAACATGAAGGCAGTGGCATTTGAGACGTTCAAAATGAAACCAGGACTGTAAAGGCACTGAAGCGAATTCAAGCTTCAAAGGTAAAGGGCAGGATTTTCTTCTTTCATACATAATAATAGCAGTGATAATATTGATGATGATGCGTGCAATGCAAGGATGCTGGGCGTCAGAATCAACTCAGTGGCAAACAGCAACTCCACCTTATGTAAAATACTAGGAGGCTTCAAAATGTTCATGGGAAAACCCCATTATCTTTCCCTTCTATTATTTCCACGAACTTTTTTTTTTTTTCTTAAATGATTTATTGTGAATTATGTCACAGTTTATATGGGAGAACATTAGTTTTACATTAATTCTATCGTATATCGTCTCATTGCCATGGTTACAATCCCCTCCATGCAATCCTTCCCCCGTACCCCCCAGGACTTCAGCACACAGCTCCTCTCCCTCTCTGGGTCTAAAGTCTCCAGCTGCTCCATCACTCCACGTCATCATCTCTGCCTCCATTTCAGGCATCACTGCTTCTCTGGGTAGGGTCCCGCTCTCTGCTCTTCTCCCTTGATGGTCCTAGGGACCTCCGCTCCTAGACTTTTTTCCACGAACTTTTTGAAGCCTTTCTTGTATGGATCAAGGAAGATCCTCTGAGCTTGATAAATACGATCCCATTTGATTATCTTCACTGCTGTGAGGGATGGGGGAAATGATAGCTCGGTGTTAGAATTCTTGCTCTCATGCAGGAGTCCTGGGTTCAGTTCCTGGCCAGTGTGCCCGATGCACAAGTGTACCCAACTGTCAGTGGACAAGTTCCCCAATGATGCTGATGCTATTGGTCTGGGACCACCCGTTCAGAAGTACTATACAAAATACCACCCTGGTCTGTCCGCATCTCATACTGTGGCATGTTACTATCGTGCGGTAAGCTGCACTGTCAGTATTTCAAACACCACTGTGTCTTCCACTGTGGACAGCTTTCAGTGGGGCTTCAAGAATAAGACAGAGTAGGAAGAAAGGCCTGTTGAACTACTTCTGAAAATCAGCCCATGAAAGCTCTGTGGGTCACAGCAGAATACTGTCCAGTGGGGTGCCAGAAGATGAGCTCTCAGAATACACAGTGGCCGAGACAGTGGACTCAGGCTGACCCATGATTACGAAGATAATGCAATGCTTCATTGTGCTGCATGTGGCATTGCATGCAGATCCAATCAAAAGAGCTATTTCTATCTGGAGCACTGTTGTTGTTGTTGTTAGGTGTCATCGAATCGGTATTGACTCACAATGACTCTGCACAACAGAACGGAACACTGCCCGGTCCTGGGCCAACCTCACAATTGTTGTCACGCTTGAGCCCATTGATGCTGCTACTGTGCCAATCCATCTCACTGGGGGTCTTCCTCTTTTTCTCTGACCCTCCACCTTACCAAACATGATATCCTTCTCTAGTGACTGGTCCCTCCTGACAATATATC
>NW_006408574.1:7826791-7834875 GCF_000296735.1 Chrysochloris asiatica
CTCCTCATTTCTTCCATTTACTTTAGCATCTCTACACTGGAGAGCAAGTTTCAGTGTCTCTTCTGACATCCATTTTGATCTTTTCCTTCTTTCTTGTCTTCTTAATGACTTTTTGCTTTCTTCCTCTATGATGTTCTTGATATCATCCTACAATTCATCTGGTCTTCAGTCTTTAGTGTTTCATGTACCAAGTCTGTTCTTCAGATGATCTCTAAATTCAGGTGGGATATATGTAAGATCATATTTTGGCTCTCGAAGACTTGTTTTAATTTTCTTCAATTTTAGTCTGAATTAGTGCACGAGCAATTGATGATCTGTTCCACAGTCTGCCCATGGCTTTGTTTTGGCTGATGATATGGAGCTTTTCCATCTTCTCTTTCCACAGATGTAGTCAATTTGATTTCTGTGTATTCCATCTGATGAGGTCCATGTGTACAGTAGGCGCTTAAGCTGTCTAAAGAAGGTATTTGAAATGAGCAAATCATTGATTTTGCAGAATTCTATTATGTGATCTCCAGCATCATTTCTATCACCAAGGCCATATTTTCCAACCACTAATCCTTCCACTTTCCTCCTAACCTTTGCATTTCAATCACCAATAATGATCAATACATCTTGATTGCATGTTTGATCAATTTCAGATTGAAGAAGTTGGTAGAATTCTTCTATTTCATTCACACTAGCTTTAGTGGTTGGTGTATAAATTTGAATAATAGTGGTATTAACTGATCTTCCCTGTAGGCACATGGATATTATCCTATCATTTATAGCATTGTACCTCATGACTGATCTGGATATGTTTGTTTTGACAATGAATGCAACACCATTCCTCTTCAATTTGTCATTCCCGGCATAGTAAACTATGTGGTTGTTAGATTTAAAATGGCCAATACCAGTCCATTTCAGCTCACTAATGCCTAAGATACTGATGTTTATACATTCTGTTTCGTTTTTGACAAATTCTAATTTTCCCAGATTCATACTTTGTACATTCCATGTTCTGATGATTAATGGGTGTTTACAGCTATTTCTCTTCATTTTGAGTTGTGTCCCATCAGCAAATGAAGGCCCTGTGGGCTTTTCTCCCTCAGGCTTTACTCCATTCGCGTCATCACGGTCAACTCTACTTTGAGGAGGCAGCTCTTCCCCAGTCGCATTTTGAGTGCCTTCCAACCTCAGGGGCTCCTTTTCCAACACTATATCTAACAGTGTTTCTCTGCTATTCATAAAGTTTTCAGTGACTAAATATTTGGAAGTAGTTTGTCACTCTTTCTTCCTAGTCTGTCTTTGTCTGGAAGCTCATCTGAAACCTGTCCATTATGGGTGAGCCTGCTGGTATTTAAAATACCTGTGGCTTAGCTTCCAGACTCATAGCAACTCACAAGCCACCACAGTAGGACAAACTGACAGATGAGTGGTGGTCTGGGTCACTAGAGTAGTTCAGTCCTGGTTGGGAGTTCAGGTTTAAAATTGATATCTTAGTACACAGTACTTCTTGGACATGACTTGGCTGGACTACCTTCAGAAGGTTGCTTTGAGTTCATTTCATGAATATTCTTGACAGGTTGCTATGCGCAGTTATGGCTGCAAAAATTAATATCAGTTCTTGCGGTCTCAGAAAGGTCTGTGTACCAGGCAGGAAGTAAACAACATGAAGATGCTTGGTGATAGGAGGGTGCCCCAGTAACTGATGATGTGTGAGGAGATGAGAGTCCGTTCTATTTGACAAAATCAGGGTGCTCATAACCCTAGCTCTGGTGGGAGGCTTGACTTTGGTTATAAACTCGATTCCCCAAAGGAGTCACAGTTTTAGAAACAGGATAGAGATTTGGCTCTGGGTACACCGGAAGTGTAAATGAACCAAAGAGCAGTGACTAAGACAAGGCTTGTCCCTGTTTTGGAGACTCCTTGGGGTCATGCTGATTTCAGTGAGTGCACAGACCCCGTGTTTGAGCAGCCTGTGTAATCTAGAATGGGGGGGGGATGGGGGATTTCCTGGGGCAAGACATGTTAGAGAAAGAAACGAGAAACTGAGAGGAAAATGAGGGTGGGGCAGGCAGAAATGTGGGTTGTGGTGGTGGTTGGGTGCCAATGAATCTGTGTTGACTCATAGTGACCGGGTATGGGTTTTCTAAGACTTCAAATCTTTACAGGAACAGAAAGCCTCATCCTTTTCCCACAGAGTGACTGGTGGATTTGAACTGTTGACATTGCAGTTAGCATTCTAGCTTGTAATCTACTAAACTGCCAGGGCTCCTTAGAAATGTGTGTAGGAGAGAGGAAAGGGGGAAAGCAGATGGGGAAATGGACTATAAATGAGCAAAATAAATGGGTGAAATGATGATGAGGAGAGAGAGCAGGAAGGGTGGTTTCCTGACCACTTACAGGGACCCAGGAATGTGCTGTTCACCCCTGAGTGGCTATTATGGGCAGTAGAGATTGCCAGCCCCTTGGTGCTGCCAGCCTGCACAACCAAACATGGCAGCCCCCCACAACCAGTTCCCTAGACTCCAGTTCCCCAATTACCTAAAGGGCAGAATTCTCCTTTTTAAAAGCCACTAAAATAAAGGGCTGCCAAAAGAACCAACAGATCTGTGTTGGAAGAAGTGTAGTCAGAGTGCTCCTTGGAGGCCAGGATGGCCAAACTTCGTCTCTCATACTTCGGACATATTGTCAGGAGGGACCAGTCGTTTGGTAAGGTGGAGGGTCAGAGAAAAAGAGGATGACCCCCAGCAAGATGGATTGGCAAAGTGGCAGCATCAGTGGGCTCAAGCGTGGCAGTATTTGTGAGGTTGGCCCAGGACTGGGAAGTGTTTTGTTCTGTTGTGCAGAGGGTCGTTATGAGTCGGTACCATCTCAATGGCACCTAACAACAACAACAACCTAAAGGTAAGCGCCATAAAGACTCCTGTAGTACTTCCTGGTTTATTTCAAGGACTGATTTCATTAATGTTGGTTTCACTCAGCATCTGGGTACAAGGGGATCCACTGATTGAGACACACAGTGTGAATTACCCTTCAGTCTTGATTTCAAAAGCAAAAGTATCTATGGAATGGGCAGCTCTTTCATTTTCATATTCATGTCTAACGCCCTGTGGTAAATACAACCACATCTTCGTGGCAGTACTGCTGGAAGCTTGATGTACTCACTCAGCTCTCAGCTGTCATCTAGAAGTACCTGTCCATGCAGCTACCCGCCACGTCCCATTAATAGTGTAGCCATGTGCAGATGAAAGAATAAAAGCAAATGCTTTCAAAAAATGAATCTCTTTGCCACAATCTTTACAGATTTCTTTCTTGGAAGGCCAGCCAGTGTCCTAGTAAAACCTTAAAAAACAAAAACAAAACAAAGCAAAAAATAAAACATAAACCCACTATAATTAAGTTGACTCCAACTCGGTGAACCAGTATAGGACTTCCGAGGCTGTAAGTCTTTATGGAAGCAGAACGCCTCATCTTTCATCTGTAGAGTGGCTAGTTGTTTTGAACTGCTGACCTGATGGTTAGCACCCCAGTGCTTATTCTACAGAACCACCAGGGTTCCTAGTCCTAGTTAAAGCACCAATAGCTCTAGAAGGCATGGCTTATGACATTCCTTTCAGCCACCAATAGGTTGTTATTGTTGTTGTGAAGTGCCGTTGAGAAGATTCCAACGCACAGCAACCCTGTACAGCAGGGGTGGGGGACATCTACCCTCCAGGTCATAGAAGGCCCCCGAAATCATTTGTTCTGGCCCTACCAAAGCAACTGAAGTTCTCGCCATCACATTGGTGGTGGTGGTGGTATGCCGAGGAGTTGGTTTCAACTCACAGAGACTCTGTGTAGGGTTTCCGAGACTCTAAATCTTTATGGGAACAAAAAGTCTCATCTTTCTTCCGCAGAATGGCTGGCAGTTTTGAATTGCTGACTTTGAAGTTAGCAGCCTGACTCATAACCACTTCGCTACCATAGCTCCTTGTTGTTGTTGTTGTTGTTAGGTGCCATCGAGTCGGTACCGACCCATAGTGACCTTATGCACAGCAGAACGAAACACTGCCCGATCCTGGGCCAACTTCACAACTGTTGTCACACTTGAGTCCATTGATGCTGCCATTTGGCCAATCCTGAGGATAACAGTCCGATTCGTAACCACTATGTTACCAGGGCTAATCCACCAGAGCTCCTTAGGGGTGAATTAATTAAATGTTTGACCAAATACAGCAGGTTGACTTTTAAAATGATAATTTTATATGGCCCACGAATGATGTTGTAAGTTTTGGCAGTAAGAGGTTCCCCCCACTGCTTTACAGGGTTTCTGAGGAGCAGCTGGTGGGTTTGAACCACTGACCTCGTGTTTTACAGTCCAGTGCCTCTCCTACAACACCACACCAGGTGCTGTAATCAATAGGTTGTTGTTAAGTGCCGTCGAGTTGGTTCTGACCCATGATGACCCTGTATAGGGTTTCCAAGGAGCAGCTGGTGAGCTTGAACCACCGATCTTGCAGTTCAAACAGTTTTGCAGTCTGCCGCATTAGCCCACAGCGCCACTCCAGGACTCTAATCACTAGGTTGGAGGGAATTAATGTTCCAATCAATGGCACTGAAAGACGACAGGGAGGAAAATCTGCTTGAGGTCATGAAGTCAGACACAGGACTAATTAATGGAGGTACCTCTGGGATCAAAAGATGGTGCCTATGAGAGCCACTGTCCGTCTGTCTGTTTGTCATTCTGAGGTGGTTTGCATGTTGCTGTGATGCTGGAAGCTATGCCACCAGCAATGTCACCCATGAAGGACAATTTTCAGTGGAGCGTTCAACCTAAATCAGACTAGGAAGAAAGACCTGGCAACCCACTTCCAAAACTTAGCCAATGAAAACCCGATAAATGAGAAAGGGACACTGACTCGCTTTCATCAGACATGCCATCAGGAGGCATCGACTGTCGGAGGAGGGTATCATGTTTGGTGAAGTAGATGACCAAGGAGGGCATGGGAGACCGTCAGTGAGATGAATAGGCCCAATAGCCTTGAGGATGAAGCTAAAGGTATTGGCAGTGGTGAAGATGAGACGGGGTCAGGGCTGACCCATGGGTTCCCAGGGGTCAGTCAGCTATTTGGCTGATATCTATCCATGAGTGGGAAGACGCTGAAGATAAACTTTACTCATTTTACAGTTCTATCCTGCTGAGACAAGGAGACTCCACCCAGAGAAATCATCATCTGTTTATAAGAACCCTCCAGGATTAACCTTGGAAATGACAAATCACAGGCCTGGCCACATTGGGGAGCTTGGAGACAAAGACAGAAAGAGGTTCTTTCTGCTTGCATCCAACCACAGATAGGGATTTTGCACTGTACACACACTCACACTCACATTGTGATATATTTTCAGATTCATAGAAAGCAACCTAGCGAGGCAGTTTCTTTTAGGCAACATTTAACCATTTGGTGTCTTGGTTTTGTGTGAAAGCTAGAAAGTCAGCAAACTCAGAAATCGGAGCGTTGAGGGTAGGAGCCACAGTTTGCAGGTAAGCTAAAGTGTGTCATCCCTGTAATAAACCCTAGAATTTTTCTTCCATTGAGATTCTATTTGTTAATCATTTATGTAAGCCTTAATGCAAAACAGATGCTGAATCAATTTGCAAGTGCCACCATTCGTTTAAAAATCTACAAAGATGCATTTACTATAGTGACAAAAACACACAGCGTCAGACCTTAAATCACCCTCTGTCTCTCACTCTCTGTTTTTAATCTGGAGCTGAACTGGCATGAAGAATGAAGACGATAAAAAAAACCAGGTAGAATAAACTTTAGACAGGATTTATAGTGAAGCCTCCAGAGGACCAAACTGATTTGCCAATTGGAAACTCCGGCGTCTTCTTTTTTATTTACTTTTTTGAAAATCTCTCATATGCTGTCTTTGGATGGTAGCCTTGCATTCCAAGTGGCTTTGACTCTGTCTGGAGCAAGAAAACAAAATAATAGAGGAAAAAGAATATCGAGATTTTTCTAGAAACACACTAGTACTGCCAGATGAGCACGCACATGCATACTGTCATCTTGCATTCATTAAAATTCCTCTGCCTAGCTGACATGGTGTATCCATTTAGAGATTCAGTCTAACGTTCTAAAATTCAAAATTTAATTACTTCATTTCTCTACTTAGAAATCTTCCAGGGATCACCATCAGCCTTAGATGAAAGTTTAAATTCTTGGCATGCCAAATTCTGTATACTCTACTCGTTAGTGTCATCTCCCAGGCAACCACAGCTTCCACTGGGGGCTCTCTGGCTGGCTGCCTTTTCCTGGTGCACAAAATTCTCTGGTACACCCACCCTGCACCTTTCTGTTTGGCCATGTGCCTCTCTGAATTCCCATTCACCCTCTGCATGGCTCCATCTTGTCATCTACAAGTCAGTCTCCCTAAACTGCACATTGCCCAATGGAATGAACACCATCAACATCCACTCGGTAGCTCCAGGAGATAACCCAACACACATTACCTACAAACCAACTACTTGATAAATGAAATAGAAAAGCATTTATCAAACACTTACTGTATGTTGTCATTAAGTGTTTTCGTCGGTTCTGACTCATAGCGACCCTGTGTAGGGTTTCTGAGACTAAATTTTTACGGGAGAACTAAGTCTCTAAAAAACCATCCACATGAAGATCAGCAATGATATCCGTCTTTTCAAGTCCTCGTCTGAATCCGGCTTGAACCTCTGGAAGTTCGCTGTCAGTGTAGAGTCACAGCCATTTTTGAACTCTCTTTAGTACAGTTTTACATGCCTGTGATATTAATGAGATTGTCCAATGATTTCCACATTCTGTTGGATCACTTTTCTGTGGAATGGGCACAAATATGGATCTCTTTCAATCGGTTGGCCAGGTAGCTGTCTTCCAAATGTCTTGGCATAGATGAGTGAGTGCCTGCAATGCTGCATCAGTTTGTTGAAAGATTTCAATTTGCATTTCCATCAATTCCCAGAGCATTGTTCTTTGCCAATGCTGTCAGTGAACCTTGGACACCTTCCTACTGTATCATTGATTCTTAATCATACGCTATCTCTTAAAAATGGTTTAGCATCGACTATAAATTTTTGGTACAGTGACTCTGTGTACTCCTTTCATCTGATCTTGATGCTTTCTGTATCACTCAATATTTTGTCAAAAGAATCCTTCAGTATTTTAAACTCAAGGCTTGAATTTTTTCTACAATTCTTTCAGCTTGAGAAATGCTGAGCGTGCTCACCTTCCCTTTTGGTTTTCTAACTGCAGGTCTTTGCACATTTCATTATAATATTTGCCTTTGTGTTTTGGGGCTGCCCTTTGGGATATTCTGTTTAGCTCTTTGACCTCCATATTTCTTCCATTTGCTTTAGCATTTCTACACTGGAGAGTAAGTTTCAGAGTCTCTTCTGACATCCATTTTGGTGTTTTCCTTTCTTGTCTTCTCAATGACCTTTCACTTTCTTCCTGTATGATGTTCTTGATGTCATCCCACAAGTCTTCTGGTCTTCGATCATTATTATCGAATGGATCAAATCTATTCTTGAGATGACCTCTAAATTTAGGTGGGATATGTTCAAGGTCATATTGTGGACTTGTTTTCATTTTCTTCTGCTTCAGTCTGAATTTGCATATGAGCAATTGATGGTCTGTTGCACAGTCTGCCCTTGTTTTGACTGATGATATGGAGCTTTTCCACCATCTCTTTCCAAAGATGTAGTCAATTTGAGTTCTGTGTATCCCATCTGGTAAAGTTCATGTGTATAATTGTCTTTTATGTTGTTTAAAAAGGTATTTTCAGTGAAGAGTCACTGGTCTTGCAAAATTCTATCATGTGATCTCTAGTATCTTTTCTATCACCAAGGCCATATTTTCCAATGACTGATCCTTCTTCTTTGCTTCCAATCTTTGCATTCCAATCACCAGTAATTATCAATATATCTTGATTGCATGTTTGATCAATTTAGACTGAAGAAATTGATAGACTTCTTCAATTTTGTCATCACTGGCTTTAGTGGTTGGTGCATAAATTTAAATTATAGTGGCATTAACTGGGCTTCCTTGTGGTAGTGAGGGCTATGTGCCGTGGAGTCG
>NW_006408574.1:7834975-7835526 GCF_000296735.1 Chrysochloris asiatica
GTCCATAGCTTGTCATGATCCACACAATCGAAAGCCTTCGCATAGTCAATAAAGCGCAGGTAAACATGTTTCTGGTATTCTCTGCTTTCAGCCAATATCCATTGGACATCAGCAATGATATCCCTCGTTCCACATCCTCTTCTCAATCCAAATTGAACCTCTGGAAGTTCTCTGTCAATGTATGCTGGCAGCCTTTTCTGTATTACCTTTAGTAAAACTTTACACAAATGGGATAGCAAAGATATTGTCTGATAATTTCTGAATTTCATTGGGTCACTTCTCTTTAGAATGGGCACAAATATGGATCTCTTCCAATCAGTTGGCCAGATAGTTGTCTTCCAAATTTCTTGGCAGAGATGAGCGAGTGTCTCCAGTGCTGCCTCACTTTCTTGAAAGATTTCAATTTTATTCCATCAATTCCTGGTGCCTTGTTCTTTGCCAATTCCTTCAATGTACGTTGGACTTCCTCCTTCAGTGTCATTGGCTCTTCATCATTTGCTACCTCTTGAAGCGGTTGAACATTAACCATTTCCTTTTGGTACAGTGACTCT
>NW_006408574.1:7837253-7839826 GCF_000296735.1 Chrysochloris asiatica
AGGGCTATGTGCCGTGGAGTTGGTTCCGACTCACAGTGACCCTGTATAGGGTAGTGAGGGCTATGTGCCGTGGAGTTGGTTCTGACTCACAGTGACCCTGTATAGGGTAGTGAGGGCTATGTGCCGTGGAGTTGGTTCCGACTCACAGTGACCCTGTATAGGGTAGTGAGGGCTATGTGCCGTGGAGTCGGTTCCGACTCACAGCGACCCTGTATAGGGTTTTCGAGGCTTTAAATCTTTAAGGTAGTAGAACGCCCCATCTTCTCCTGCAGAACAGCTGGTAGTTTCAAACTGTTGACCTTCCGGTTAGCAGCCCGTT
Source organism: Chrysochloris asiatica (assembly GCF_000296735.1). NCBI lineage: Eukaryota > Metazoa > Chordata > Mammalia > Afrosoricida > Chrysochloridae > Chrysochloris > Chrysochloris asiatica. The sequence continues at coordinate 7,837,573 of NW_006408574.1, forward strand.
TCATAACCACTATGCTACCAGAGCTCCTTGTAGACGTATGGATATTATCCTATCACAGACAGTGCTGTGCTTCAGGACAGATTTTGATATGTTCTTTTTGATGATGAATGAGACACCATTCCTGGCATAGTAAACCATGTGATTTTCAAATTCAAAATGGTCAATGCCAGTCTATTTCAGCTCAGGAATGCTTAGGATATTGATGTTAATGCATTCCATTTCATTTTTGACAATTTCCAATTCTCCTAGATTCATACTTCATACATTACATGTTCCATTTATTAATGGATATTTATAGCTGATTCTCTTCATTTTGAGTTGTGCCCCGACAGCAAACGAAGGTCCCAAAGGCTTTACTCCATTTGTGTCATTACAGACAGGAAAAAAAAAAACAAAAAACCCACCTATTGGGAAGCTCTGCTCTGTCCTAGAGGGTTGCTATAAGTCAGAATCAAGGCAATAGCAGTGGTGTGTGTGTGTGTGTGTGTGTATGCGCGCACGCGATGGGAGAGTCAGAGGGAGACATGGGACCTGGTGGTGCAGTAGTTAAAGTGCTGCAAAGTCAGTGGTTTGAACCCATCAGCTTCCCCTCAGGAGAAAAGATCTGACCCTCTACTCACAAAGCAGCCTAGAAAAAAGCCTAGTGTGCCGCAGAGGGTCACTATGCATCGGGATTGACTCACTGGCAATGGGTGGGCTTTTGGTTTGGAGGAAAACCAACATCTAGCGGTGGTAACGTAGTGGTTACAAATCGGGCTGCAAACGTCAAGGTCAGCAGTTCGAAACTACCAACTGTTCTGCGGGAGAAAGATGAGGCTTTCTGCTCCCATAAAGATTTACAGCCTTGGAAACGCTGTACAGGGTCGCTATGGGTCAGAACCGACTCCACGGTACATAACAACAACAAAAACAACAGCAGTGGTATCTACAGAAGGGAATGGTCGCTCCTGCCTGGGGAAGTCCCTGCAAACCTCTCCATGGGGAACAGCCTTGAGCTGAATCTTGGCAGGTGAAGGAGGAGTTGTTCCCAGGGTGATGGGGTGTGGCTGGGAGAAGCGTCCAGAGACATGGAAGGGCGTTAGACCAGCGGAAAGGAAGTATTAGTAATTCTACAGGGCTGTCAAGATACAAAAAGAGCCCTGGTGGCACAGTGGGTTAAGCACCCCGTTTCTAACGATAAGGCTGGTGGTTCAACCCATGAGTTGCTCTGCAGGAGAAAGATTAGGCAGTCAGCTTCTGTAACGATGACAGTCTCAGAAACCCTGTGGGGCGGTTCTACTGTGTCCCTTAAGGTGACTATCATGATTCAGAATCCACTTGAGGGACATGGGTTTGGAAGGGAACAGAGGTCAGTGGATTACAGACCTGGTGACCTGGATTGCAGGAAACCAGGAAAGAAAGCTGATCATCGAATCCACTCCCAGACGCTGTTGATCTTATGGAGACCAGACCCAGTTCCTGACTGGGAATAACCACTGTAGAGACCCACATGTTAGGGGCCAGGGAGGTTGGGAAAAGGGGGTTATCAGTGGCAACCATGCATGTTAGAAGGCCACTTTCTGGTTTTCTGGTCACCACATGAGCTTCCTGGATCCCTGGGCTTTTCCAGGGAAACAGAGGACCTCCCTTTAACACAGTGATTGGATTCCCTGCCAACTGTAAGAATTGAGGATTAGAGTCCATTGGAGTTTAAAAAATGAGAGACTTCTTTATCACTCCAGTCAGTGGAATGAGAGTTATGCCCTCATGACCTAGTGTTTTATAAAAGAAAACAGCATGATCCAACTTGTGTTACATGAGGAAACTATTTGAGAAAACTCACTTGGCCACAGTTGTAGTGTGGGAATCAGACCTCTCCAGAAATTCATCAAAAGAGACAAGGGAACAGAGAGAAGGACTACCCAGGACTCAGAACAATTGTCTTCTAGAAAGGTCAGCCCATCCTAGGTGGAAGGAGGACATCCAACACTCTGTCCCCAGGCACAAGAGATCAGAGAGAGGGAGGGCGAGTCAGGCATATTCTCCACAGCTCCAGAACGAATAACACCGCTGCAGCCAAGATAGGGTGCAACCTGTCGAACCCCGCTCAATCTTGCAGAAATATTATTGCGGAAATAAAAGCCTCACACGTGATCATAGATTAGATAAATATAGATAGATAGATAGATAGATAGATAGATAGATAGATAGATAGATAGATAGATGATAGATAGATAGATAGATAGATAGATAGATAGATAGATGATAGATAGAT
>NW_006408574.1:7839926-7860110 GCF_000296735.1 Chrysochloris asiatica
GATAGATAGATAGATAGATGATAGATAGATAGATAGATAGATAGATAGATAGATACATAGATAGATAGATAGATAGATAGATACATAGATAGATAGATAGATAGATAGATAGATAGATAGATAGATAGATAGAAGATAGATAGATAGATAGATAGATAGATAGAAGATAGATAGATAGATAGATAGATACATAGATAGATAGATAGATAGAAGATAGATAGATAGATAGATAGATACATAGATAGATAGATAGATAGATAGATAGAAGATAGATATATGATATTGTTGTTGCTAAGTGTTGTCGAGTTGGTTCTGACCCATAGCGACCCTATATAGAGTTTCTGAGGCTACAAATCTTTACGGGAGCAGAAAGCCTTCTGATAGATAGATAGATAGATAGATAGATAGATAGATAGATAGATAGATAGTTAGATAGATAGTGTCTTAGTTCTCTGGTGCTGCTATAATAGAAATACCACAAGAGAATGACTTTAACAATCAGAAATTGATTCTTTCATGGTTTAAGAGGCTAGAAGTCCACATTCAGAATGCCAGTTCTGGAGAAAGGTCCTCATGTCTTTCAGCATCTGAAGGCTCAGCATTCCTTGGAGATCTCTGTGTAACTTGACATCAATCTTCCCCCTGGATCTAAAAGCCACACAGTGTAGGGACCCAGGTCCAAAGGACACTATCCACTCCCAGCTCTTTGTTGGTGGTGGAAGGTCCTTCTCTTCCTGCACACTCCTCCCTCCTTTTATGTTTCAAAAGAGATTGACTCAAAATACAACCCAATCCTGTAGATTAACATCATAGAAGCAAAGATTTACAACATAAAGGAATGACAGTAGGTCAGGGCTGAGCACATCAGATCACATCACATTACTGGGTGGTTATATTATATGAGTTCTCATCATGGAGGTGATGAACCACCGAGAATCCTGGCCCAGTCAAGTTGACACAAAACCTTAACTATCAAAGATAGGCAGACTGATCAATTGATTGACAGATAGGTAAATAGAAGATGCATAGGTAGATGATAGATTGATGCTAGATAGGAGATAGGTAGGTAGATAATGGATGGGTAGATATGATAGATAAATAGATGGACAGGTAGATATATAGATGATGGATGGATGGATAGACAGACAGCTACCAACAAGTTGATTCTGACTCACAGTGACCTTATCAAACATCGCCCAGTCTTGTGCCAACTTCATGGCTGGTGGCGTGTGTGAATTCAACCTCACCTCCAGGATCCCCTTTGCAGATACTCTATATCAACAAACAAAATGTCTTCCTTTTGAAATCAACCCCTCCCAAGCATGTGTTCAAAGTAAGTGACTCAGATACTGTTCGGTTGGGAGCCAAGAGGTTTTCATTGGCTAACTTTTGGAAATAGATCACTAGAGCTTTCTTCCTCATCTGCTTTAATCTGGACGTTCCACTGACACCTGTCCACCATGGGTGACCCTGCTAGTATTTGAAATACCAGGGGCATAGCTTCCAACATCACAGTAACACGCAAGACACCACAGTACAAACACACTGGGGCAAACAAGAAAGAAAGGCAGGCATGTTTGGTCCAAGTCCATGCCTTCAAGCATAAAATTCTGTTATTTCCAAATGAGAGAGAAAAACATCCACTTTCAAAGAGAATGAATTCATTGGTTCAGCCATTTATTCAATGAACGTGGACTCAGCACCAGCAGGTTCCTGATACTCTCCAGAATCTCACACACAGCCTGTCGTTGTTGTTGTGAAGTGTTGTCGAGTTGGTTCAGACCCTTGTATAGGGTTTCTGAGGAGCAGCTGATAGATTTGAACTGCCGACCTTGTGGTTCGCAGTCCAGTGCTGATTCTAAGTACCACGTGGGAAATACATTTATAAGACAACATCTGTAAGCTATATTGCTAAGTGCTGTAGCGGGTGGGTTTTGGTACAATTCCTATGGAGTTCCTCCCCACCACCGTGACCCCATTTCTCTCAGAACCCTCCTCTCTCTCCACCTGTAGATGTGTTTTTGTGATTTAATCGAATGCTCTGGTCTTAATGATTGTATCTGGTGTGGGCACTGGACCAAAGATGGACCAATTAAAGTATCTCTTCAGGGAATTAAGAATTGGGTCTGAGGAATAGTCTCTTAGTTTGAGCTCGTCTGTCAGGTCAAAGACAAGTTTACTAAATTATATATTTTTATGAGTTCCATCAAAGCTTTCTGAATTATTCACGTTAAGTTGTTCAGAACTACTTACCTCTTGAAAGTCTGAGACCTGTATGGAGTGACCTCATTTTCATTTCTGATGTTGGATATCTGTGCTGTATTTCTTCTTCTAGATCAGTCTTGCCAGATGTTTGTAAGTTTTATTAGCTTTTCAATAAACGGCCATTTAGCTTTGTTAATCCTTTCTGTTCTGTTACTTCCTATTTCATTAAATTCTTCTCTGACCTTTACGATTTTCTTCCTTCTTCTCTCTTTGGGTTCAGTTTATGGCTCTTGTTTTCCCCACTCCCACCCCCACCCCAGCATCTTGAGACGGAGGTTTAACTCATTAATTTTCCATCTTTCTTCTTCTCTCATACAAGCATTCAAGGCTATGAATTTTTAAGTGCTGTTGAAATTGCATCCCATATGATTTGAAACTATTTGGTTATAGTTAAGTTCCAAATGTTTCTTATTTCCATTTTGATTTGTACTTTGACCCTTGAGCTGCTACTGAGATGCGTACTTCAGAATTTCCAAATTTATAGGGAATGTTCCAGTTCTATTTCTGGTATTGATTTCTTAGCATTATAGCATTCTGGTCAGAGAGTACAATTTCAATCCTTTAAATCTGTGGAGACTTGTTCAGGATATGGTCATTTTTGTAAATGTTCCATGTTTTCCATAAAATATGTGCATTCTACATTTATGAAGAACAGTATTCTATGAGTATTCATTAAGTCAAATTTTATTAGCTCAAAACTCATCATGTTGGTGAAATTTTCTACATACTTAATATTTTGTGTGTGTATGTGTTCTTTTTTTCTGCTCCATGTTATATTAGATTCTGACAGATGTTCATTAAAATCTCCATATAAGATTATGGACTTGCCTGTTTTGCCTTAGAATGTTTGGCTTTTCACTTTATTTATTTGGAAGGTATGTTATTATGCAAGTACACATTTTAATATGCTATTCTTTCTGGTAAGTCAGACCTTTATTATTAAGAAGTAATTTTTAACTAAAGTAAGGCTTTTTACCTTAAAGTCTGTCATCTGATACTAAAACACTTATCCACCACCCATCAGTCAGTGTGTTGTTCTGCGGTGGCACGCAGGTGGCTTTGAGGCTGGAAGTGATGTCACCAGTCTTTGAAATACCAGCAGATCACTCAAGGATGACAGGTCAGGTCTTACTGGAGCTTCCAGATTGAGATGGAGAGGAAGACGGAGAGGGGGAACCACTTCTGAATGTTTAGCAACTGAAAATGTTATATACTACAAATATACTACAGAAGATGAAAATCTTATGTATAGCAGCAGAACATTGTCAGATACAGTGCTGGAAGATGAGCCCCTCCGCTTGGAAGGCACTCAAATTACGACTGGGTAAGAATTGCCTCCCCCAAGTAGAGATGACATGAATGGAGTAAAGCTTTAGGGATCCTCATTTGCACAATTCACAATGAGAAGAAACAGCTGCAAACCTCCATTGAAAATCAGAACTTGGAATATACAAAGTATGAATCTAAGACAATTGCAGGATGTTAAGTATGAAACGGAACACGTAAAGACTGGGATCAACGAGCTGAAATGAACTGGTGTTGGGCATTTTGAATCTGACAATCACATGGTTTATTATGCTGGAAATGGCAGATTGAAGAGGAATCGTGTCCTATTCATCGTCAAAAAGAACATTTCAAGATCTGTCTTAAGTACAACTGCTGTCTGTGATAGGATAACATCCATCCATATGCCTACAAGGAAGACCAGTTAATACCACTGTTATTCAAATTTGCAAACAAACCACTAAAGCCAGTGAGGATGAAATTGAAGAATTCTATCAACTTCTTCAGTCTGAAATTGGTCAAACATGCAATCAAGAATCACTGATAGTTACTGGAGATTGGAATGTGAAGAGTGAAAACAAAGAGGAATGATCCGTAGTGGGAAAGATGGCATTGGTGATAGAAACGATGCTGGAGATCATATGACAGAATTTTGCAAGACCTGTGACTTCTTCATTTTGCAAATACGCTTTTTAACCAACACAAAAGACAATTATACATATGGATCTTACCAGATGGAATACACAGAAATCAAATTAACTACATCTGTGGGAAGAGACAGTTGTTGTTAAGTGCCGTTGAGTGGGTTCTGACTCATAGCGACCCTGTGTAGGGTTTCCAAGGAGTAGCTGGTGGGTTTGAACCACTAAAGCTTGCTGTCCAGTGCACTGCCAGGACTGCAAATACCTTCCTAAGCACATTTAAATGTTAAACTCATTGGCCTTAAGTAAAGTGTATTACCCTCCATTGCCTCAGTGGGCCTTATCCAATCAGTTGAAGGCTTTATGGGGAAAATTAGAGGTTTCCAGAGGGAAGATTTTGACCACAGACTATAAACAGACATTATTCTAGAATTCCCTCTTCTCCCCACACCTGACCTACTGATTTGGGACACAGAGCTGCCAATTTTCAACCTGCCACCAAATCAATGTATTTTGAACCAAGGTTGTCAGAAGTTCAATTCCAGGCTGTCCTGTGACCTATGGATTGGAGTTGTCAGGTCCCACAATACTATGAATGAATTCCCCTCTCTCTTCACACACATTAAAACAAGACTATTGCTGTCTCATCAATTCTGACTCATAGAGAGTCTCAAGCTAGATTCTCTAGAGAAGAAAAAACAATGAAACTGACATATGTATATATACAGAAAGCGTTACATCAAGGAAGAACTCCATATCATCAGCCAATACGAGGCCAGGGGCTGACTGTGAAACAGACCATCAATTGATCATATGCAAGTTTAGACTGAAGCTGAAGAAAATAGAAACAAATCCATGAGAGCCAAAATATTACCTTGAACATATCTCACCTGAATTTAGAGATCATCTGAAGAACAAACTTGATGCATTAGATACTAAAGACCAAAGACCAGAAGAGTTATGGGATAACATCAAGAATCTCATACAGGAAGAAAGCAAAAAGTCATTTAGAAGACAGTTGAAACTTGTTCTTGAGCATAGAGAAGTTAAATCACATGGAAGAAATGAAGAGGTAAAAGGGCTGAACAGGAAAGCTCAAAGGGCAGCCCAAGAAGACAAAGTCAAGTATAATAATGAAATGCACAAATACCTGGAGTTAGAACACCAAAAAAGAAGAACACTCCCAACAGTTCTCAAGCTGAAAGAACTGAAGAAAAAATTCAAGCCTCCATGAGCAATATTGAAGGATTCCATGGGCAAGTTATCAAATGATCCAGAAAGAATTAAAAGAAGATAGAGGGAATACACAGAGTCACCGTTCCAAAAAGATATGGTCAATGTTCAACCATTTCAAGTGGTAGTATATGATCAAGAACCAATGGTATTGAAGGAAGAAATCCAAGCTGCACTGAAGACACTGGAGATAAACTAGCTTCCAGGAATTGATGGACTGTAAATCTAAATCATTCTAGAAACGGATGCATCAGGATTGGAGGAAGTCTCATTAACAACCTGCAATATGCAGATGATACAACCTTGCTTGCTAAAAGTGAAGAGGACTTAAAACATTTACTGATGAAGATCAAAGAGCACAGTCTTTGGTATGGATTACATCTCAATGTAAAGAAAACAAAAATCCTCACCACTGGACCAATAAACAACATTCTTATCAATGGAGAAAAGATTGAAGTTGTCAAGGACTTCATTCTTCTTGGATCAACTATCAACACTCATGGAAGCAGCAGTCAAGAAATCAAACGATGTATTGCATTAAGCAAATCTGCTGCACAAGACCTTTTTAAAACATGGAAGAGCAAAGATGTGAGTTTGAGGACTAAGGTGCGCCTAACCTAAGCCATAATATTTTCAATAACCTCATATGCATGTGAAAGCTGGACAGTGAATAAGGAAGACCATAGAAGAATTGATACCTTTGAGTTGTGGTGTTGGAGGAGAATATTGAAAGTGCCATGGGCTGCCAAAAGAACCAATAGTGCAGCCAGAGTGCTCCTTGGAGGCCAAGATGGCCAAACTTCATCTCTCATACTTGGGACGTATTGTCAGAGGAGGGACCAGTTGCTGGAGAAGGATATCATGTTTGGTAAGGTGGGGTCACAGGAAAAGAGGAAGACCCCCAATGAGATGGATTGGCCAGGTGGCAGCATCGATGGACTCAAGTGTGGCAACAATAGTGAGGTTGGCCCAGGATGGGACAGTGTTTCATTCTGCTGTGCATAATGTCACTGTGGGTCGGTACCGACTCGACGGCACCTAACAACAACAACAACAGAAACTGACACAGTACTGGGGAAAAGATACAACCCTGGTTCACACCTTTCCTGATTTTAAACCATTCAGTATTACCTTGTTCTGTTCTAGTAACTGCTTCTTGGTCTATGTGCAGGTTCCTCATGAGCACAAGTAAGTGTTATGAATACCCATTCTTTGCAATGTTGTCATTATCCACATAGTCTAAAGCCTTTGCCTAGTCAATAAAACACAGTGAACATCTTTCTGGTATTCTCTGCTTTCAGCTAAAATCCATGTGACATTAGTAATGAGATCCTTCGTTCCACGTCCTCATCTGAATCTGCTAATAAAGATAGAAATGTGTTGACCTGCACCCTGTCAAAGGCAGAACATTCTTTAGAAAAACTAGGCATTCCCTGTGATTTCCGTCTCTCACAGGTTTCGTTGTATTTTCTTCCCTCTTTGCACATCAAATTTCCCTTTGTTGTTGTTGTTGTTAGATGCCATGAAGTTGGTACCAACTCATAGTGACCCTATGCACAACAGAACGAAACACTGCCCAGTCCTGGGCCAACCTCACAATTGTCACGCTTGAGCCCATTGATGCTGTCACTTTGCCAGTCCATCTTGCTGGACTTGCCTTCCTCTTTTTCTCTGACCCTCCACCTTACCAAACATGATATCTTTCTCCAGCTACTGGTCCTTCCTGACACTATGTCTGAAGTATGAGAGATGAAGATTGGCCATCCTGGCCTCCAGGGGGCGCTCTGGCTCGGGGGAATATTGAAAGTACCATGGACTGCCTAAAGAACAAAGCGATCTCTGTTGGAAGAAGTACAGCCAGAGTGCTCCCTGGAAGCCAGGATGGCCAGACTTTGTTTCTCATACTTTGGACATATTGTCAGGAGGGACCTGGAGAAGGATATCATGTTTGGTAAAGTGGAGGGTGGGAGAAAAAGAGGAAGACCCCCAGCGAGATGGATTGGTACAGTGGCAGAAGCAATGGGCTCAGGTGTAGCAACGATTGTGAGGTTGGCCCAGGACCAGGCAGTGTTTCGTTCTGTTGTGCATAGGGTTGCTATGAGTCAGTACCGACTCAATGGCATCTAACAACAACAACAGCATAAAGATTGTGTTTCATTCTTGCTATGGGCTGATATTGTGGATTGGAATATCATTCTGAGTTGGTCATCATTTCTCCACTCTTTAATTATATCATTCCAGTGTGTTCTAGATTCTATTTTTGCTGTTGAGAAATCAACTGTCCAACTACTATTAGAGGGTTGTTGTTAGGTGCCATGGAGACAGTTCCAATTCGTAGCAACCCTGTATGGAGTTCCTGAGGAGCAGCTGGCAGGTTTGAACTGACAACCGTATGGTTAACCTTCTATTGCCTATCCCACTGCACCTCACCAGGACTCTAGTACTATTACTTCAGTTGTTGTTTTTCTTTTGCCATCAGGCAACTCATGTTGTTGTTGTTGTTAGGTGCTGTTGAGTTGATTTTGATCTACGGAGACTTTATGCACAACCAAACAAAACCTCGCAATTGTTGGTAAGCTTGAGTCCGTTCTTGCTGCCACGGTGACAATCCATCTTGCTGGGGGTCTTCCTCTTTTTCCTTCCACTTTATCAAACATGATGTCTTTCTCCAGTGACTGGTCCCTCCTGACAATATGTCTGAAGTATGAAAGACAAAGTTTGGCAGTCCAGGCCTCCAAGGAGCACTCTGGCTGCACTTCTTTCAACATGGATCTGTTGGTTCTTTTGGCAGCCCATGGCACTTTCAACATTCTCCTCCAACACCATAACTCAAAAGCATCAGTTCTTCTAAGGTCTTCCTTATTCACTGTCCAGCTTTCACATGCATATGAAGCCTTTAGGTGTGGTGCCACAGGATAAGCACTCGACCGAAAGGTCACTTTGAACTGCAACGTTGGTGGTTCAAACTCACAGCCACTCTTTGGAAACCTTCTATAGGGTCACTATGAGTTGGAACTACTCGATGGCAGTTAATAACAACAACAACAACATCATAGAGTTTTCAAGGAGAAGCTGGTGAGCTTGAGCTGCTGACCTTGTGATTAGCAGTCCAATGCTTATCCTACATCATTACTCCAGAACTTTATGACTATGACTCCTACAGGGTGATATGTTCTGTTTCCCTGGATGTTTTCAGACCTTCCTTTTGTCTTTCGTATCTAGTTTCTTCTCTATTCGGTTTCTAGGTGTAAAACTCTTTTTATGTATCCTGCCTGGAATTCAGTAGTCTTCTAGAAAGAAAAACAACAACTATAAATTGGCCAGTCAGTTTTGGGAAGTCTGCTGTAATTATCCCTCTGTATATTGCCACCATCCAATTCTTCCTCCATGAAATCCAAATAGAAATGTGTATTTTAGACTTTATCCTCTCTTTCCCCTAAGTCATTTAATCTCTTTCAATTTTATATTCGCTCTGCTCTGTTGATAATAAGCATTCACATCATTTTGGTGATTTATTTTACAGTTTATTGCCCTCTCTCCAGTCATTATTTGTTGTTAAACATGCAGAGTTTTTAATTTCAAGCAGTAAGTTGTTTTTTTCAGTTCTTGAATCTCTGTTCTTGTGTTTAAATATCTGCTTGGTTATTCTTTATCGTTTCTTGTTCCTTGCTGACGTTCGCAGTTTTACTATTTAATCACATTGTGGTTGTTAGGTGCCATCGCGTGGGTTCCAACTCATGACAACCCTATGCACCACAGAATGAACCACTTCCGGGTCCTGGATCATCCTCACGATTGCTCAGTTTGAGTCCATTGCTGCAGTCACTATGCCAGTCCAATTGCTGAGGGTCTTCCTCTAGTTCACTGACCCTCCAGTTTTCCAAGCATGATGTCCTTCTACAGGGACTGGTCCCTCCTGAAAACTTGTCCAAAGTATGAGAGAAGAAGTCTAGCCATCGTGGTTGTTAAAGTGCATTCTGGGTGTACTTCTTCTATTACAGATTTGTTTGTCCATGATCCTTTTTAACATTCTTCTCCAATACCATAGTTCAAATGTATTGATTATTGTCCAACTTTCACATGCATATAAGGAAATTGAAAATACCATGGTTTGGGTCAGATGCACCTTAGTCCTCACATCTTTGTTTTCTAGGTTTTTAAAGAGGTCTTTTGTCTCTTCATTTCTTAACTGCTGCTTTCATGAACACTAATTGTGGATCCAAGCAAAATAAACTCTTTGACAACTTCAATCCTATCTATAGTTTGTTATGATCCACATAGCGGAATGTCTTTCTATCGTCAATAAAGCACAAGTAAACATCTTTCTGGTATTCTTTGCTTTCAGCCAAGATCTACCTGATATCAGGAATGATATACCTCATTCCACATCCTCTTCTGAATCTGCCTTGAATTTCTGGCAGCTCCCTGTCAATGCATTGATGTAACAATTTTTAAATTATCTTGCATGGGATGGTAATGATCGTGTTCAATGATTTCTGCATTCCATTGGATGACCCTTGTTTGGAATGGGCCCAAATATGGATCTCTTCCAATAGGGTAGCCAGGTAGCTCTCCTTCAAATTCCTTGGCATCGATGAGTGAGCACTTGGAGCACTGCATAAGTTTGTGGGAACATTTCAATTGGTATTCCATCAAGCCAGTTCCAGCCCATCATTACTGACTCATTGCCATGCTTGACTCCATTGTTGCAGACACTTGGCTGCAAACTTGCATAAGTGCTTGCTTGTAGTGAGGGCCCTTTGGTACCTTTTTTGTTTTGAATTCTTTGGTTGGAGAGTGAAGAGTTGGGGGGGTTTACTTATTGCTGCCCTGCCTTTGGGAGTGGAGCCATTTGGGAGTGGAGCCTTTGGGAGTGGAGCCATTTGCGACGTTCCAGTTTGATGAAGCCTTTCCTAATTGACCCAGTGTCTGTAACGATTGTGGGGACAGTACAGGGCCAGGTAGAGTTGCACTCTGAGGTACCTGGGGTCACTATGAGTCGGAAGTGACTTGACAGCATTTAACCACAGCAATAGCCACCCAATAGACCACCGCCCATTTATTACTTTGCCATAGTGTGGTGGTCTGCCTATTGCTGTGATGATATTGGGAGCTGGATCACCTGTCATTTAAATACCAGCAGGGTCCCCATGGGGGACGGGGTTTAGTGGAGCAGGAAGAAAGTCCTAATCTGTGTCGTAAGCCTGGTTTTTTTAGATAAGCAAAACCAGTGAGACATTTGGTGTGGTTGTGGTTGTTGTTGTTAAGTGCCATTGAGTTGGTTCTGACCCATAGCAATCCTGTGTAGGGTTTCCAGGAGGAGCTGGTGAACTTTAACCACCGACTTTGGGATTCAAACCAACTTTGCAGTCCAGCACATTAACCCACAGTGCCACACCAGAACTCCACTATGGTGTGGTACCACAGGATCATGCGCTGGACTGCAAGGTCAGTTTGAACTGCAACATCAGCAGTTCAAACCCTCCAGCCGCTCCTTGGAAACCCTACACAGGGTCACTATGAGTCAGAACTGAGTCCCAGGTCCCCAGCAGAAAAGACAGTATCCATTATATAGGGAGATGGCCACACCCTAAAACTCATAGAGTTAACGCTGCCTGTATTCGGTTTCATCACCATGGGAATAAGCACATCTCAACTGCTAAACCTCTGGCCTAGCCAAGTTGACAAAAATTCTAACAATTACAATCTACTTCTGAAAATCTGCCAGGAATAAGTCTCTGGTCCGATCTGAGGCTGACCATAGGGCTGACCGTAGGGCTCATACAGAAACAGGCAACATTTCCTTCTGTTGTGTGTGGGTCACTGCATTGGGGACCAACTCAATGGTAGGTAGCTGTAAAAACTGCTCATTAAATCATTTGATAAATGAAGCCAGAGAATGATTAATTTCAAAGCAGATGATGCTTGAAAGACCTTCCCAGCTTGACGAGGAGGTAAGAGGAAACGAAGACTGAATTCTTGTGCCAGCTGTTCCCTGATTCATAGGAAAGGAAATAGAAAGTGATTCTGAGGTAGAAGCAGGGGACACACAAAACACAGTTACTTCCTTTCAATCACATTTGGTTGTGGAATCATTTCAAGATGAAACTCACAAAGCTGTCACTGCTGGAAGCTGTGTGTTTATTACTTCAGGGAAAATAAGTTAACAGAGTAATCTTTAAGGGATTTTTAAAAGACTGTTTTGTGGTGCGGCTTCTAGGAATGGAATGGAACGGTGATCCCATCCCCCTTGTGGACATTACAGAAATTGGAGGGACAGAGAAGTCACCTGGTCAACAGTCCCCGCATGCACAGGTCAGTGGAACCATTGCTGTGTTTCTTCGCCCACGTCCCAGGAGTGAGCAGGACTCCTAGCCTCACAAATCCCAGTGATTTGGGGCTTCGGCTGACGCTTGGCTCCCAATATGCCATGGCTTTGGAGGGGAGCTGGGAATTAACTGATATCCAGACAGCAGTAGAATGTCTCCGGCTGGTGCCACCGAGCAGTCATATAGGCTTATGCAGAGGAGGGACATTTCTCTTGTGGGCGGAGAGGGAGTAAGTGAGAGGATACATTTGTTTTCCTAAACTTTTCTGGAGGACTTGAAGCATTGGTTTCAATGGTGCACGAGGCAAGGCCTTCTGGGAGTCAGGAGGAACAATGTCTGTGAATTACAGCATGGAGCTCAGAGACTTGTGGGCTTCCTTGGGTTCTGATTCTGGGCTGAAACTTAAGTCAGTGTCCCCACCCCACCCCCTATCTCCCCATGGTCAGAGTCTTCATAATACTAAGTAAGCATGGGGAGATTCCTTGGATGGAACAAATGGGTAGCATGCTTGGCTGCTAACCAAAAGGTTGGTGGTTCGAGTCCACCCAGAGGCACTTTGGAAGAAATGTCTGGTGCTCTACCATCGAAATAATCTGCCATTGAAAAGTTAGTGGAGTGCAGGTCTGATCTGATGCGTATGGGGTAGCGTGAGTCAAACTCAAAGGCAATGGCAACTGTTTTAAGGAAGAGTTCTGGTGATCATGGGAGGTGGTGGTACCATGGTCCCCTCTCAGAGTCTGCCTCATCGTCCACTCTCCTCTCACTGTGTTCCTTCAACAGCATTGTTCTGGGCCTCCACTATGCTCGGAGCGTTGGTGTACGTGGTACAGAACTCATGGTAAAATGTCAGCCTTGGCTATTAAGACTTCCTCATCCAGCCACATAAATGATTCATTGTGATGGAGGCCTGGTGACACCGTGGGATAAGCATTGGGTTGCTAACCTCAAGGTCAGTGGTTCAAACCCACCAGTTTACTCTGTGGGAGAAAGATGAAGCAGTCCATTTTCTTAAAGATTTGCTGTTATTATGTGCCATTGAGTTGGTTCCTACTCATAGCAACCGTCTGAAGCTGGAGATCTTTGCAGGAGTAGAAAGCTTTATCTTTCTCATGCAGAGCATCTGGTGGTCTCAAACCATTGACTTTGTGGTTCAAAGTCCAGTGTTTATCCTATGGAGCCACCACACTCCCCTTGTAAAGATTTACAGCCTCAGAAATGCTGCGGAGAAGTCCTAAGGTGCCCAATAAGTTTGTGGGGAACTGAGACTGACTCAGTGGCAGTGGTTTTGTTTTTGAGATGGGTTTATGTGGAAGATGTAGGAGACGATGGAGACAGGTGGAGGGTAACTGTGTGATATGAAAAGGAGAACCAGCGTTTATAATAAATCTCCACCTTCATGCTGTGGATTCCCTAGTCTCCACGATGCGTCCCACCATTGCGCCAACCAAATCTCACACCACCATTACCAATTCTCTGCCACATTCAATCTGCATTGTGCTCAGCATTGTCGCCTTTGTTCCCAGGCTGAAATGCTCTGCTTCCCTACCCAGATTGGAATCTTATCTGCCAAAGATCAACTCAAGTCCCACCTCCATCATGAAGCCTTCTATGATTATCCCAGCCCACCATGGTCTCCCCATGCTGGACTAATGCTTAGAAGTCTAGTTTGACGTTGGCTTTTATGATGTATTGTGACACCTTTTATATTGTTGTAGAAGTCTTCTGTTATTGATTTAATATACATACTTATCAACACCCCCCACACACACACACACACACTAGAATTAAATTTCTGAGAAAGCAGAGTTTATGCACTATATTTCATATAATTTATTATGGGTCCTAGTAAAGTATAGAGCACAGTGCTTGGTGACTACTTATTAAAATGAATATGAAATTGTCTCTCTTCTTATTTTTATTTTTTGTATCCAGATTCAAAATGAGGAACCTTCCTTCTCTGTGACTACTAATCTTAGTGGCACTATTTCTTTCTCCAAATTCATAAATCATCCATCTAGCCATCCATCCATCCATCCATCCATCCATCCATCCATCCATCCACCCATCATCCATCCATTCACTCACCCACTTACCTATTCCCCTACACATCCATCCATCAAACCATCCACCTACCTACCCATCCATCCATATATCCATCCATCCATCCTTCCATCCATTGTTGGAGACTGTGTAAAGCTGGTCAGAAGTTCGAGGCCCACTGGGCCCTAGTGTTGCAGACAATGCAGGCCACAGGCTCTGAGGAACAGATTCTGGCCACCGGGCAGTCATAGCAAATTGTTTTTCATCTTAGTGTTCAGTTATGTTTTTTATTTAATTCCAAACATGAGCCCTTAGTATCCACAGATAAATGTAATATTTTCCTTAAGCTGAGACTGTATAGGTTTCAAAGGTTAAGCCTTTCTCCTAAGGATTAACTGAAAATAGCTTTGCTACTTCCTGGTTCTTTGTTCTACAGACAAAAGGACATGCTCCCTAATCCACTCCCAGGTGCAGCCCATTCACCTGGGCATCTTGCGGCTTCCTGCTAACCTGACTCAGGAAGCCAACACAGCGGGACTCCTCCCAAGCCTTTTGACCTTCCCTCTCACCTTCTCCCAACTGAGCTCAGGGGCTATAGATATGTTAATTAGGCCAGACTCTTCTCACCCTCATGAGCATTTCTTATTTTCTGTTTTTTTTTTTTTTTTTAACTTTGCTATTAATACTGGTGTTAGATGATATCTCATTGTTGATTTGATTCTCATCTCTCTAATGGAGTCCTGGTGTACTGGTGTCATACTGTGGATTAATGCACCAGACTGCAAAGCCATTTGAACTGCAAGGTCGGCAGTTCAAGCTCACTGGCTGCTCCTCGGAAACCCTATACAGGGCCGCTATGGGTCGGAACTGACTCGATGGCACTTCACAACATTTTCCCTGTGCCCCTCCTCTCCCAGAGAAGACCGAGAAATTTGCTCTTGAACGTGGAGTAGCTGAAGCAAACGGAAGAAATGAGGACATGAAAGACCCAAACACGTGATTTCAAAGGGCAGCTAGAGAAGAGAAAGTAAAATATTATCATGAAATTTGCAAAGATCTGGAGTTAGATGAGCCAAAAGGGAAGAACATGCTCAGCATTTCTCAAGCTAAAAGAACAGAAGAAAAAAATTCCAGCCTGAAGTAGCAATATTGAAGGATTCTATGGGCAAAACATTGACACAAGAAACATCAAACAAGATGGAAGGAATACACTGGGTTACTGTATCAAAAAGAACTGGTTAACACTGAACCATTTCCAGAGGTAGCATATGATCAAGACTTGATGGTATTGAAGGAAGAAGTCCAAGCTGCACTGAAGGCATTAGCAAAACCCAAAACTCTAGGAATTGATGGAATACCAATGGAATTATTTCAACAAACTGATGCAGTGGTGGGAGTACTCATTTGGAAGACAACTTCCTGGCCAACTGACTGGGAGAAATCCATATCTGTGCCCATTCCAAAGAAAGGTGACACACAGAAGGCAGAAAGCATCCAACAGTATCATTAAGATCACACTCAAGTAAAATTTCGCTGAAGATCATTCAAAAATGGCTGCAGCCGTACAGAAATCAAACTGAATGAAGAAGAAGATGTGGAATGAGGAATGTCATTGCAGATGTCAGATGGATCTTGGCAGAAAGCAGAGATCACCAGAAAGATGTTTACCTGTGTTTTATTGACTATATAAGGACTTTAGACTGTATGGATGGATCCTAGCAAATTATGGACGGCATTAAAGAATGGAAATTCCAGAAGACTTAATTGTGTTCATAAGGTACCAGCACCTAGACCAAGAAGGAGTCGTTTGAACAGAACAAGGGGCTACATCAAAAGTTAGGAAAGGCTATGCGTCAGGGATGCATTCTTTCATCAAATTTATTCACTCTGTATGCTGAGCAAATAATTCAAGAAGCTGGAATTTATGAAGAAGAATGTGATATCAGGATTGGATGAAGACTCATTAACAACCCACAATATTCTTGCAGAGAGTGAAGGGGACTTGAAGCAATTATTGATGAAGATCAGCTAATACAACCTTCAGTATGCATGCATCACACCTCAACATAAACAAAAATCTTCCTACTGGTCCAATAAGCAACATCATGAGTTTGAAGTTGTCAAGGATTTCATTTTACTTGGATCCACAATCAACACTCATGGAAGCAGTAGCCACAAAATTAAATGATGGATTGCACTAAGCAAATCTGCTGCAAAAGACCTCTTGGATGTGTTAAAAAGCAAAGCTATCACTCTGAGAGCTAAGGTGCTTATGACCAAAGTTACAGTATTTTAAATCATCTCATATGTGTGTAAAAGCTAGACAATGAATAAATAAATACAAAGACTGGATGCCTTTGAATTATGGGCAAAAATATTGACTGTATCATGGACTACCAGAAGAATGAACAAATCTGTCTTGGAAGAAGTACAGCCAGAGTTCTCCTTAGGAGCCAGGATGGGGAGACTGTCTCATGTAGTTTAGACATGTCTTCAGAAGGGCCCAGTCCCTGTAGAAGGACATAAAGTGGAGGGTCAGTGAAAAAGAGGAAGACCCCTCACTAGATAGGTTGGCACAATGGACTGAAACACAGCAACGATTGTGAGGATCAGTCAGTAAGCATGGTATGCATCAGCTTACAGGAAGCAAGCTATGCGTGGGCTTAATTATGTTTGCTTATCAATGTAGGAAACAATGTCACTTGGGTTTCATCACATCAAAGGTGTGGTGAAAGCCAGGTGACATTGTTGCCTACAGATTAGTAAATAAGCCCAATTAGGCCCCTTTGTACCTGGCTTATTGGGTAATCAGCCCCTGTCCCATGCATGGTAGACTGAAATACTGCTCAGTCCTGCAGGGTCCCCATGATTGGGTACAGATAGGGCCACTATGAAACATAGAGTTTTCACTTGCTGATTCCTGGAGGTAGATACTCAGACCTTTCTTCTTAGTGCATCTTAGTCTGGGCACATCATAGCCGCAGACAAGCCTCCACTGACAGACAGACGGACAGGTGATAGCCGCCCATGAAGTGCCTTGACCAGGAATCAAACTGGAGTCCTACACAAAAAGTGAGCATTCACCACAGAACCATTGATGCCTCTGTCTCATGTGACAGTCCTGTTCTATCAAGCAGCGTGGTGGCAGCTGTTGGCAGTTGTGGGGATCAGCTGTCCTCATTTCCCTTCAGCCTACCATGGAGCTTGATCTGTGTTCCACCTAAGCCTGAAAACCCACCTTGAACCAAGATTGAATCGATTCAGATGGAACCCACTCTCTGGAGAGACGGCTTCCATACAACTCCAGGAGCCCTCTTCAGGGTCCGTAATTTACATCCACTTACCCTCGTGCACGGCACCATCAGCTTGGCATCATCGTACCAGGTGGCATTTATCAGCCGCAATCAGCGCACCTCACTTCGTGAGGTGTTGGTGCAATACAGACGCTTCTGTTTGGTGTCATTAGCTTATCAGCCCACACCACATCTCATTACTGAATCGATTGCGTTGGGTGAGAGCTTAATGCTCTCTCTAATGCCTGTTACTCACCCTGCTAATGGTCCAGCCAATGAAGACACCTGCTATCTCCGTTAAGCTAATGAGGCAGGAAACAGGATGGGGAGAGTGGCAGCGCTGCATCCCATGGGGTCTCCCAGTTGCCCAGGCAACTTGTCCTGCAACTGTAAGTGGCAGCGTTTTGCTTTTCAACCTGGCTTTCCTCCAGCCAGTGTCAGCAAAGGTCATTTCCCAAGGGCTGGCCCCTCTGTTTTGTGTTCTTGGAGTGCAGGCATCAGCAGTCATCTTGGCAATTCCCGGGAAGACTTCTTTGTCAACTTCTGTCCCCTCCCATCTTCTCTCTCCTCTCCCTCCTCTCCTACTCCCTCTGAATGACCCAGTGAGATCTGAAACTGGTCAGCCTCAGCTCCCATAACTAAGCATGCCTTGGCTGAGAGTCAGGACCCAGACCCATCAGTTACTTGGGGATTTGGAGGACACTGAACAGAACCTGAGCCTCAGTGTGTTCCTCTGAGCAGTGGGGGTGACAGCTGGCAGACTCAGCTCCTACTCTGCCATCCTTTCAGGGACTTGCCTCTAAAGACCACGGCCACCTGCTTGGTGTCTGGAACACTTCCTTTACTTTTATGTCCTGATGGGACCTGCTTCCTAAGTCCCTGCCTCCCATGTCTGTCTGTCTGTCTTGTCTGTGGGCGCTGGCCAGGCATAAAGGCCTTAAGCTGTGGGCTGGGGTGGGGTGGGGGCAGAGTGGAGGAGGTTTCCCCTGAGGACCCTGTGAGAAACACTAATGAGATGCCTACTTAGCAAGGACTGCTATTCCCCACACCTTGTTCAACAATTAGCTCTTCACAGCTATTAGCAATTTGCAGTCATTAGCACCGCAAAAAACCTGCAAATAAACATCCAGGAAGCAATTCCCCTGTGAGCCGGGGCAGTCCTCACAGCCATCATCCCCCAGATCAGTGGTCTTGGGGGGCCTGCCCCTGCTCCTGCCATGCCAGCACATGGAACTTGTGGCCCCCCAGTGTCTCTGAAGACAGTGTCGTCAGGCCTGTGATCTTTGTGAACTAGAACTCATTCAGAAGAAACATCCGAAGAGAGAATGAATGCTAAACAATTCTGAACTCCCTCCGAAACCTAGAAGCCAGTCTGGGTTGGAAGGACTGAGGTGAGCTTGAAGTAGAAACTGAAGTAAATAAAGCTGGGTGCAGTGTGGAGAGTGAGCTCCACTGTGCCTAGTGGCATTGCTAACTGGAAGGAACCCTGGTAATGTAGCTGCCAAGGACATTGCTAACTGAAAGGTCAGGGGTTCGAACCCACCAACTGTTCCACGGGAGAAAGACCAGAACTGCCCAGAAAATCCATGGGCAGTTCTACTTGGTCATCTAGGGTCACCATAAGTCAGAATTATTTCCAGCATGACAAGTAATTGCTGGATTCCAGAACCATCTGTCTCTAATGACAAGGACTTGTTAAGTTATTGTGCTAAATTCATGCCATGGAATATACTATTGTAGTTGTTGTGAAGTGCCGTCGAGTCGGTTCCGACCCATAGTAATCCTGTATAGGGTTTCTGAGGAGCAGCTGGTGAGCTTGAACCGCCAACTTTGTAGTTCAAACGGCTTTGCAGTGTGGTGCATTAACCCACAGCACCACATCGGGACTCCCAATATACTGTAGCCTTTAAAAATAATATCCTGGAGTTTATATTAAACAGTTACAAAACAGTAATCATATTTTATTACGATTTATACTTGATATTACATGTATCATAATATATAAAAACATAGAATCATATATATACATATATATGTGTGTGTGTATTGGTTATACACTATATATATATATAGGACTCCTGTTGGGGCACTATAAGCTAAGCACTGGACTGCAAACCACAAGGTCGGAAGTTCAAACCTACCAGCTGCTCCTCAGAAACACTAAACAGGGTCCCTATGAGTCGGAACTGCCTTGCCGGCACTTAGTACCAAAGCCACATACTAGATAGATGGAGTCTGGTGGCGCTGCAGGAAAAACACTGGACTGTAAAGTCGGTTTGGACTGCAAGATCTGTGGTTCAAACCCACCAGCTACTCCTCAGAAACCCTATAAGGGGTCATTATGAGTTAAAATGGACTCGACGGCACTCAACAACAACAACATGTTGCTGAGTGCCGTTGAGTTGGTTCAGACTCATAGCAACCCTGTATAGGATGTCCAAGGAGCAGCTGGTGGGTTTGGACTGCCAACCTTGTGGTTAGCAGTCCAATGCTGATCCTCCAGTGCCACACCAGGACTCTACATAAACATATATAATTATATGTTGTTGTTGTTATTAAGTGCTGTCAAGTTGGTTCCAACTCGTAGTGACCCTGGTGGCTTTGAACTGCTAACCTTGTGATTCAAACTGAGCTCGCAGTCCAGTCTTGTCCTACAGCACCACACCAGGGCTCCATGAATCTATGCATACATAGAAATACACACATATACATACATAGGGGAGCTCAGCAGCTCCCCAGAATAAACACTGGACTATAAGCCTTAAGGTTGGCACTTTGAACACACCAGATGCTCCACAGGAGAAAGACAAGCCAGAAACTACCACAAGATATTAAAAAGCCTTGGAAATCCTATCCAGGGTTGCTATGAATTGAAACCAACTCCATAAATGTCATTTAGCAACAAGAAGAACATACCTATATGCACACATAGAT
The DNA here is from genome assembly GCF_000296735.1 of Chrysochloris asiatica. Taxonomy (NCBI): domain Eukaryota; kingdom Metazoa; phylum Chordata; class Mammalia; order Afrosoricida; family Chrysochloridae; genus Chrysochloris; species Chrysochloris asiatica. The sequence continues at coordinate 7,859,946 of NW_006408574.1, forward strand.
GCACACATTTACACACATAAACACATTTATATATCCGTATACACATGTAGATGATACAACCTTGCTTGTTGAAAGTGAAGAGGACTTAAAATACTTACTGATAAAGATCAAAGAGCACAGCCTTCAATATGGATTACATTTCAATGTCAAGAAAACAAAAATCCT
>NW_006408574.1:7861142-7909792 GCF_000296735.1 Chrysochloris asiatica
GTAAAGATTTACAGCCTCGGAAACCCTGTACGGGGTCGCTATGAGTCAGAACCGACTCCACGGCACTTAGCAACAACAACAACATATATATATATATATATATATAGTCATACACATATATGCACATGTACATTTATTTATACACACACGTACATACAGATATACAGAAAGGACGTGCATACATACATACACACAGAAAGGACCCAGTAAGTACACAGTTTGATGACTTTCATGTTGGAACAAAACCCAGGTGCAGAATGAACCCAAAGTTCGAGTGATGCTTACACATGTCAGTCCACACACATGAGGCTGGAAGGTGGACAGCTCTGGTAAGGAGACATCTAAGAGGGGTCAGTGATGTAAGTCGGCCAATGGGAAGTCCACAGTGTTACCTTTGGAAGGAGAAGTGGTAACTCTCCAATGTTCCGATGAGGAAACACAATGATTAAGAGTAACTGAGCCCCACGCTAATAACTAGAGAAGTTGAGATTCATTCCCAGCCAATCAGACTCTGTCATCAATGAAAACAAAGGCAGCCTGGGTGGCTAGCAGAAGACCAAACCAAAACCCCACTGCTATTGAGGTGATTCCATTCCAACTCATAGAACCCAACCAGACAGGGCCACCACCATAGGCAATGATCAGTATACCAGTGATCGTGAGGTTGGCATTGCACTGGGCAACTTTTGGTGCTGCTGGGTATGAGGTTACCACGTGCTGGAGCTGACCCAATGGCAACTAATGACAACAACACTGTACTACAACAATATAACAGTGTAATAAATGGTAATTGAAATGTGTGGAACATTCACCTTGTGCTAGACACCATGCAGATTTCTCTCCTTGTGTGATTACTCGGAGAATGAGATGGCACCCAACTCCAGGTAAGACTCAGAGTGGGATACAGACTGAGACTCAGAGCACAGTTCTGAGTAAGACCCGGAGTAGGACTGGAGTGTGAGGTTAAGAGCTTGTCCCCAGTCACCCTGTTAGGTGATGGACCCAGAACTCTGACCACTTTGTGGTCAAGTTTCCAGTTCACCTTTTCCCTAAACCAGTTGCCGTTGGCTCCTGGTGACCCTGTATGTACAGAGCAGGACTGTGATGCATAGGGTCTTTGTGGCTGTGCCCTTTCAGAAACAGATAACCAGCTCTTTCTTCCAAGGGCCTCTGGATGATGTGTTTGAGTCACCAGCCTTTCGGTAGACAGCAGAGCGCTTAACTGTTTGCACCACTCAGGGACTCTTGTCTCCTTCCTCCCGGCGTGCTAATGAACAGGGTGGTGACCATCCAAGAGGTGGCAGGAGACAAGGCACTGAGAGACATTAAGCGGAAACTCTCTCATTTGGGCCCTGACTTGGGAATAAATATTCTACTGGCTCTATAAGTTAAAGGAATAAGTTCAAAACTGTTATTTTCATCCAGCCCAAATGCTAAGAGAGCAAAATAGATGCTGTTTTCTCTTTTGGGGGAACTCAGGAGAGAGAAGAACAGATGAGGAAGGGCACTTGCCATTGATGGTAGGAATTAGGTAAGCTGATAAACTCCATCTATACTTCAGAACCCAAGCACATGGACACATTGATCACTGAAGTTTTTGCAGTCCCCTTGTATATTTCCACAGCCTTCTCTAGCCTGGAAAGTTCACTCATTTACGTCCTAACTCAGACCCTCACTTCATTCTTTCATTCCCCGGTTCACTTAATGATTTGGGTTGAATTTGGTCTCTCCTGCGGCCTCCCCCGCCTTGTCCCCTGGCCAAATATGTGCCAACCTTAAGATTCTCAGTTTTACATACTTACCCTGTTTTGTCATCTGATGTAATTATCCAATGTGTCTATGAGATGAACCCTGGTGGTGCCATAGGCTAAGCGCTGGGCTGTGAACCACAAGGTTGACAGTTCAAATTCACCACTCTACAGGAGAAAGATTGAGAGCCTCGGAAATCCTCTATAGGGTTGGTAGGAATCAGAACTGACTCAACGACACTTAACAACAATATGATCACAAGACAGGATACAATGTACAGGATTAGGTTGGATCTTGAGTTAATTTCTTTGGAGACATAAAAATGATGAAAGGAGTGGACAGAGATCCTAGGAACCATCCACCCCCAAGAAAGAGGAGTTGGGAGCAGGGCATATCCTTTGGACCTGGGGTCCCCTTGCTAAGAGCCTCCTGGACCCAGCCGAAGATGACAAGAGCTTCCCTCCAGAGCCAAAAGAGAAAGCCTTCCCCTTGAACTGGTACTCTGAATTTGCCCTTCTAGCCCCCTAAACTATTTGTTAAGGCCCTCTGCTTGTGGGGGTTCAGTCACAGCCACACGAAGGCACTAAGACACTTGCTCATCATTGAATGTTTGCACCAAGGAGGATAAAGGAGACTGGAGAATGAAGGCACACGATCTCCTTCCTTAAATGGGATGGAATTCAATATGCTTACAAGACACAATGATGCTTTTCTTCCTGGACTCCACCTCAACTCTCCATGATCTCTGATTGGCTTTCTTCTGTGGCCTGTTTCTATGTCTGGGTTTCCTCTTCTCACCAGTTGCTCCTTGACAACTCTACATAGGGACCCCATGAGCACCAACTTGACAGAACTTAACAACAACAGACCAGATGGCTCAGCTTCCCTGAGGCCTGAGGTCCTATGGAACCGGGCCATCCATGGCTGAGTTCTTCTTGACGTGTCTGTGTTTGCTTTGTGTAACGATAAGTTGACTTCAGAGACGCTCCTCCTCCCTGGTGCTTGGCTACGTGGTCAGTGTGACTAGTCCTTGCAGAAACATCTATCACACATAAAACTATGAGGTCTCTGGGGGGGTGGGGGGGGGGAGGGCAGTCACTTCCCCAGCTCCCTGATAGTAGCTCTGTCCCCTCAGGAAAGGGATCAGGTCTGTGATAACTCTATGCCCCCTGGCGCCATCCCAGGCACCCACAAGGGAGAGCGGGGAACAACCTGTCCCAACGCACCCATTTGGAATCCAAAGTCCTGTTTGATCTCAGACACGTGTTAGCCCCCAGGGACCTGGCAATGCAAATGCCCAGTGGTCAAGCAGCCTGGCTGTGAGTGGGACGTTCTGGTTTGCGGGCTGCCTGTGTCTACTAGCTACGTGACTTGGAGCAGTTCTCCTGGCCCTCTCTGACTGTGGGCTGGCTGCTCTGTTCAGTGAGAATCCTCTCTCCCCTGCCAACTTCACTGGGCTGTTGCTGCTTACTTTTTGCTGGCACACTCTGTACAAATTTATCAGTGGTGACTTATCAGGACTCAACAGTACAGTCAGGACCGGAGGATGATGGCATTCATATGAATTTGTGTCTAGTGGATACGAGTCGGGCTGCCAACCTCAAGGTCAGCAGTTCGAAACTACCAGCTGTTCTGTGGGAGAAAGATGAGGCTTTCTGCTCCCGTAAAGATTTACAGCCTCAGAAACCCTGTACAGGGTCACTATGAGTCAGAACCGACTGGATGGCACTTAACCACCAACAATAAAGGGCATTAATAATTACTGCTATTGCATGTTGGGTTCTTTTTAGGGACCAGGTGTTCTGCTAATGACATCATGCCATTGAAGTTGTGGCTGACAAGCCCTGTGGAGGGTCTCAGCCCACATGTCCCAGACTCGGGGGCCGAGGCTTCACCTCCATGCTTCCCTCTCCCAGGCTCATCAGCCCGGCTTCCTGAGGTCCTGGCCTGCAGACAGCAGGAATGTGACGTGCTGGCTGGCTTACTCATATCCTAGTCAACATTCCATCACCAGCCACCCACTGGCCAGTGAGTCAATTCCAACTCACAGTCACCCTACAGACAGCACAACTGCTCCCTCGGGCTTCGGAGGCTGTTCATTTTTACAGGCGTAGACAGCCTTATTCTCTGGCAGAGAGCTGTGGGTTTGAACCACTGACTTTACAGTTAGGAGCACAATGATTAACTCATGGAGCCACCAAGCCTTCAATCAAAGCTTTTAAAACTGCCAAGCAGGACAACCTTAGAAAGTCATATCTATATATTTTTAGAAAATAGTATTTTTGAAGCAGAGTTTAAGAAATGATCTAACTATTCAGCAGGATAATGATGAAATGAATATTAATTTGATGTGTGGTGCTATTAGGTAGGCACTGGACTGCTGACCACGAGGTCATTGGCACTTAACAACAACAACAACACTGCTGACACCAGCCTCACCTTTTTTTCTTTATCATGGTGTTGTTTAGTGCCGTTGAGTGGGTTCTGACTCACAGCCACCCTGTATAGGGTTTCCAAGGAGCACTGGTGGGTTTCAATCACTGACCTTGTGGTTCACAGTCCAGTTCTGATCCTACAGAACCACAGCCTGTCTCAGCAATGTTGTTGTTGTTTCGTGATGTGGAGTCGGTTCCGACTCATAGCGACCCTGCACAGGGTTTCCAAGGCTGTAAATCTTTACAGGAGCAGAAAGTCTCATCTTTCTCCTGTGGAACAGCTGGTAGTTTCGAACTGCTGACCTTGTGGTTCACAGTCCGATTTGTAACCACTATGCTACCAGAGCTCCTTTGTCTCAGCACTAGTTAACCTATTGTTGTTGTTGTTGTGTGCCGTCGAGGTGATTTTGACTCATAGTGACTCTGTGATAGAGTGAAACTTACTCACAGACTTTCCGAGGTTGTCTTTCCAGGCAGCTCTTTTCTCCTCGAGTGGCTGTAGCTTCAACTACTGACCTCTCAGTTAGCAGGCAAGCACTTTACCACAGTGCAAGGGAGGGGCTCCTTTTCTACATTGCTTACTGTCTATGTGAAACAGTTTCTTTCCTTAGGCATATGCCAAGTAGGCAGGCACTCCAACCATGCACTGTTTTGTGCCATCAAGAAATATTTCCAGAGCACCTTCTGTACCAAACACCTGGTACATGCTCAGATTTAATGAGGAATGAGGTGTCCTGCCTTCAGAGACAGAGGTAGGCTTGTGGTAGGGGAATGGGCAAAAGATTAAGCAGTTTCTGAAAATAAGAAGCTAATCCAGTTTGAAGGTGTCTGGGAAGGTAACCACTAGGAAGAAAGGGCTGGCAATTTCCTCACGAAACGGGCTGCGAACCTCAAGGTCAGCAGTTCGAAACTACCAGCTGTTCTGCAGGAGAAAGAGGAGGCTTTCTGCTCCTGTAAAGATTTACAGCCTCGGAAACCCTGTACGGGGTCGCTATGAGTCAGAACCGACTCCACGGTACAACAACAACAATGAACTCACGAAGACCCAACAGGTTGGGAAAACCTTCTCACCCTCTTTTTCTGAAATGATCCTCCCCAATGATACAAATTCACTGTCCCTCACAAGTTTATTATCTTAACTTTGAAGCTGCTTTTGTCAATTTGACAAAATAGTCCTTCAAAAAAGCACAATGTCCAAGGCAGATACTCTTTACTAATGAAGCTGATCTGTTAGTTTAAAGAACACTCCAGGGGTAGATTCAGTTTAACAATTAAAGATGGTCTCAGGGTAATATGTTTAATCCAACCTCAGTGGCTGCAGAAAGTCTGATTTCTCTGATAATGTGAAATTCTGTTCCACATCAGCCCCCTTTTGATCAGAATTCTCATCTCTTCTTTTCAGGGTTTCAAACTGGAATGACTCCCTGCTGAGAAAAAGCATTTCAACCCCAGACAGCTGGAATCTATGTTTTTAACAAGATCCCTAGGTAGTTCTTATGTGTGCAGGTATAAGAATCACCTGGGGAACTTGCTAAACTATATAGCATGACCCTCGACATCTGCTTGAAATGGGTTTCCAGCCTTGTTATCTTACTTACTACCTTGTGTCCACAGATGATGGGTCTCAGCTTCCTCGTCATCAAGATAGAAACAAAAGTCATGGCACCATATTACAGAGAAGGTTGAATGAACTGAAATAAAACCAGCAGTGGAACCAGGGACATTGTACGGAATCAAAGTGGGATCACTTCAAGTGTTCTTCCCTTGCTGGAGCTCGTGTGGAATTGAAAGTTAACAAACTCCAAAGACCAACCTGTTAGTGGACCCTGGAATTACTGCCCCCTCTCATCTTCTTAGAAATCATTTAGAAGGGTATAGAAAAAAACAAAAACCAGTTGTTACTGAGTTGACTCTGACTCATGGTGACCTCATGTGTGTCAGGGTCTAGCTGTGCTCCTGAGGGTTTTTAGTGAGCAAGTTTCAAAGTTGATTGCCACTCCTTTCTTCCACGGTACCTCTGGATGGATTCAACCTTGCAGCCTGTGGGAAATGGGTTGAATAAATTTCCACAGGCAGGAGCTATGCCTGTGAGAACCAGAATACTATAGCATGGAGATGAACTTACTATTGATCTTAACAATTTCACGTGGGTTAGAGAATCCACGTGGGAAATTCTGTGTATTTCTAATGACCCCAGAACATATCATCAGTGAACTGGTGGAAGGATTGTAGCCACAAACGATTTTGTTTTTGGAAAAAATTTCAACCTTCATTCCCTTCATTATACATATAAAAGAGGCAAGCCAAATTTCTTTTTAACTCTTTTAAGTCTAAATTATTTTTTTCTTTTTGTCAAAATCACATGTTTTCAGTTATGGAAGACATTTTCAATGAAATGTAAAAAAAGATTTTTTGAGGTAATACAGATTCTTGATACAATTAGTGATACAATTAGTGTCCCAAGAGGTCTCTGGTGCTGGGGTTGGTGGGATGAGGTTTCTTCAGATTCATGCAATTATACAAGGCCTCACAAGATGGCAGCATGCACTAAACGTGGGATAGGTGCTTCCCACTAAGCTCCAGAGGCGGAAAATGTAGCCGGGCCCTATATGTTCCCATGGGTCATGAAAGGGTTAAAAACCCATGGCGTGATTCATTTTTTTTCCCCCAGCTCTGTGCATAACAGTGAAATAACTTGGGCATCGTTTTGCAATTCAGAATCTGAACCTTCCACATACACATCTTGATTCTATATTGCAGGTGAGTGTGGTTTGTGGCACTGAACGGCTACAACCATCTCCTTCTGCAGGTTAGAAGTGGCCAAGCTGCACCTGAAATTCAAGCCTCACTTCTCCCGGATTGTGGAATCAGGTTGTAAGTACCTCATTCACTTGCATAACCAATGCTCAACTATGCAGGGCTCAAATCCATAGAGCAAGTCTATGATTGGCATTTCAGGGTTGTATATATTTCACTCCTGCAAAACCTTCCTGATTTCACATCGGCATCAAAGGATTTGAACAGCTTGGCTGGTGGGCAAAGGGCAAGCTTATTCCTCACTTATAATTGTGCACACTCTTACAGACTCTAAAGATAAGGAGCAATGCTGACTCCGTTGTTAAGCACTTGGTTGTTAACTGAAATGTTAGTGGTTTGAATCCAACTACTGGTTCTACAGAAGAAAGAGCTGGTGATCTGCTCCCCTAAAGTTGACAGAAAATCCTACAGGGCAGTTCTACTCTGTCAGTCGGGGTCACTATGAGTCAGAACCAATTGATGGCGTTCAACCACAACATTATCCATGCACAGACTCCAAAACAAAAGTAACTCAGATAGACTGGTTCCTGACTGATTAGCAAAGAACCGTAAATAGTTGATGTGTAAAACAACTTCTCAAATACTGATTCTAATTTCTGTATGCCTCCCTCTTCCTCTGCCCAGCACATTTTTGGAGCTCTGTGTATGGAGAAGTTTCTCGTGTTTGTACAGGGCTTACCTAGCTGGGGTTGTCCACAACATGGCTGTTACCGATGAGCAGGATTATTTAAAGGAGATCTGCGTATTGTTTTTTGTGGGTTCCACTGCAATAAGACCTTTCAGTGACACTGGATCAGGCGATTCATTGCTTAGACATCCCTCTTCTATCACTCTTCTTGCTTCTGCTAGGACATGATGAAGGTCTCTGGGGATGGCTGATCTGTTTGTCTGGATGGGGTAAGCATTTTATTGGTGGATAAAATAATGCATCCACATACCAAAAATATGAGACTTTCGTCAGCATGACTGCTGTCAAACACAAGCATGAGAAGAAACTTGAAGGGAATAAGGAAGGGCAACTGTAGTTTCTGCTGGGGTTTTCAAATCTGGGAAATAACTCACTTAGGAGAGGGATCCCAAAGAGAGACCCGTAGAATCCATTTGTGGCGTAATCTGCTCACTGGATCATCCTTTTCTTTATCTGACCGTATTGCATAATCCATCCACACAGCTCTGGATGACTTCAGAGGGTCATGAAAATATTGGGGTCACCTGTGGGTCACCCGTTTTTTCCCTTTACATCACAGGCTGGGAGTTGCTCCTGCTTGCTTGGTGATATAGGAGCCACTCAATGAAGATGTGCTTAAGTCAATCCAAGTCAGTCTGTGTCCCCGATGCTGGGATACAAAGATAAATGAGGCACATTCTGACCTGGAGGAACTCATGGTTAGGCTGAAAGAGCTGAGAAGTTAAGGAAAGGTGACAATAAAGTGTTATCTCTGCCAAGTTCTGGGGGGGCTCTCTAAGGGGTACGAGGAACTCTGTTAGATAGCATCAGAGATGGTCTCAGAGATGGTGACATCACTCAAAACTTACTAGGAAGAGAAGCTAGGGAGGAAAGCAGAGAGCAGAGCACCTTCTAGAAAGATCTATGAGGTCACAGTCAGAAAAAGCACTCAGGGTATTCATGGAATGCTACATATGTGGATGAGTCAAAAATTATGTTATATTAAAACTTCAGTTGCCTGCATGGTCTTATCAGCACTTTCCATTCAAGGTCACTGCTGCGCAGGGATGAACAAAATTTAGACCAATACTCAAAGGAAGTTAAAGTTTCTTTAAAGAAAAATCATTGCTGGTGATGAGACCTGGATTCATCACTACGAGCCTGAGAGTAAATGGCAGAGTATGGAATGGAAACATCCTCAATCGTTGCCCAAGAAAAAGTTCAAAAGTCAACCATCAGCTGGAAAATTGACGCGTCCAGTTTTCTGGGATTTTCAAGGGCTACTATTGGAACACTGTTGGGGGGAAAAAGTTCACAACAATCAGCAGTGTTAGTTACAGTGAGATGTTCATTGAAGAGCTGAAGCCTAAACCACAGATTAATCACAGAGGACTGCTACCCAAGGGCGTTGTGATCCTGCATGACAATACACACACCTGTGTCCTCACTGTGGACCTGCTACAAAAACTTCATTTTGAGGAGTTAAAGCGTCCTCCCCATCATCTTGATCTTGCTCCATTGGACTGTCACCTGTTTGGTCCCCTGAAAGCAGTGAACGAACATTCACTGCTGATGAAGAAGTGAAGGCAGTGGTGCATTGTGGCTCACAGCTCAGCCTAAAACATTTAAAAAATAATGGAATAAGAAAAGTTGTTGACAGATGGACAAAGTGTATTTAAAAGCAAGGAGATTATGTTGAAAAATGATGTATTTGTCTTTTCTGAAAGTTGATTAAAATAAATTCTACAGCCAGAGTGTGGATAATTTTTGACTCACCCTCGTACTTGGTTTGAAAGAAGCACAGAGATGCTGGACATGGGGGATGGGGAGAGGCTGGGGAGACCGTAACAAATTATGTCTGGAAGAGTGGGCTGAGGTCACTTTATGAAAAACATCATTAATCTTGCAAAAGTGTTTGGATTTCATTTTCTCCACTGAAAATGTGCAAAGCTCCATGTTGCCTGTGGTGGTGGTATGAACTGTTGTTAGTGCCAACTCATTGCGATCCTAGAAAATGGAGTAGAACTGCCCCATAGGGTTCCCAAGGCTGGCTCCCTAGAGTCTCCCTAGAGCACCAACCTTTTGGTTAGCCATCCAGCGCTTGACCTGGTGCGCCACCAGGGCCTCTGTGGGGTTCTCTTTGTTGTTGTTAAGAGCTGTTGAGTCGGTTCCGACTCATAGCAATCTGGAACAGGGTTTCCGAGGAGTGGCTGGTGGGTTTGAACTACTGATCTTGTGGTTCGCAGTCCAGTGCTAGGAGCTGAGAATCAATTTGGCGACTTCAACAATAGTGTGACAATCCTGTGTATTCTATTACTAACTTCCTACACAGACTCAGACACCAAACCAACCAAACAAACAAAAAAACAACCACCCGGATTCTATTTGGGGCAGTAGTGTGCTTCACAAGCAAAGTGTGGGTACAGTGAAGCCAGAAAGATGGCGGCATCACGGTTGCCATCTGCGTAGATACGGCAAGGCCTTCATTATGGAACGTGAGCGAACCACATGTCCAGGGAACCCACAGTGCAGGCTGGACCAGCTCCAGGGTGTAGCAAGCAACCCAAATGGCTGAAGCAACTCAAAGGCCAGTCTCCCACTCACTCTGGGTTCCTCCTCTACAGTTCTTTTTTTCTGTGTCTCTGAACAGAGGGAACTATCTTTATGAAAGCTTCTATTTCTAGACTTCTTTAAAATCGGGAAGAGGATGACCAGCTCATAGATGTTCATTTAGATGATAAAACTTCTGCTCTACACCAAGAGGAGCACATCTGCTGCGCAAAACCTTTTTAAAGTGTTGAAAAGCAGGATGTCAGCTTGAAGGTGCGCCTGACCCAAGCCATGGTATTTTCAATAACCTCATATGCATGTGAAAGTTGGACAGTGAATAAGGAAGATCATAGAAGAATTGATGTATTCAAGTTGTGGTGTTGGAGGAGAATGTTGAAAGGGCCATGGGCTGCCAAAAGAACTAATAGATCCATTTTGGAAGAAGTGCAGCCAGAGTGCTTCTTGAAAGCCAGGATGGCCAAACTTTGTCTCTCATACTTTGGACATATTGTCAGGAAGGACCAGTCTCTGGAGAAGGATATCAGGTAAGGTGGAGGGTAAGAGAAAAAGAGAAAGACTCCCAGCAAGATGGATTGGCAAAGTGGCAGCATCGATGGACTCAAGTGTGGCAACAATAGTGAGGTTGGCCCAGGATCGGGCAATGTTTCATTCTGCTGTGCATAAAGTTGCTATGAATTGGTACCGACTGAATGGCACCCAACAACAACAACACCAGGAGGGGAAATCCAGTTTCACAGTACGGTGGCAAAGCACAGATGGATAATGTCAGTGAGGTCTGTGCAGCAGCTGATGGATGCATGCAGGTCAATAAACAGGCGCCAAGTGGAGGTGGATGCAGATGTCCAGCAACAGTGACAAATCCAGTCACAGTTATGTGTCTACTTGTACCTGGGTCATTCCAAAATTGTTTGAGCTTGCCGGAATTTGAATTAGGAAGACCCATTTCCAAACAACACCTGGAGGCACCAGTGAGCACTGTATTTCTTCAAGGAAACTCCAAACTCTGTGTTAAATCCAACCAACCGGTTGTCCTCGAGTGGCTACTGGCTCGTGGTGAACTCTGTGTACATCCCAGTAGAACTGTGTTTCATACAGCTTTCAAGGGCTGGGATCTTTCAGAAGGAGATCACCAAGCCTTTCTTCTAAGTAGATTCAAACCTTCCAACCTTCCGTGAGCAGCCAAGGGCATGTATTAACTCTTTGTGCCATTCAGGGATTCCAAATTCTGTGAACATCACTGTACCAGCAAGCAGGTCGAGAGAGAACGCGAAGCTGTCAATCTATCTTGTCAGTTACTTTGCATCTTCAAACATAATGACTCTTAGGAGGTCTAGCCCCAGAGATGACTCTTGCCTGCCTTTATACAAATAGAATTCTACTGCATTTACTCTTTCGGGTCTGACTTCTTTTATTCGATGTTATGCTGTGAGATGAGTTGATGTGGTTTTGTATGGCTATAGCTCATTTTCGTTGCTATCTGTTGCTACTGTTTTTGTTCTTAGCTGCTTGGTGACCCCAATTTATGGTAACTTCATGCACAAGGAGCGAAATGCTGCTTGAATCTCCACCATCCCCATGTTCAGTTGCAGATTGGAACATTGAGATCCATAAAGGTTTTCATTAGCTGGCTTTTCAGGAGTAGATTGCCAGGTCTTTCTTCCTAGTCTTCCATAGTCTGGAAGCTCCACTGAAATCTTGTTCAGCATTATAACAGCACACAAGTCTTCACTGAGAGATTGGTGATGGCTGCCCAGGAGGTACTGGGAATCAAACCCAGGCTTCCCGAATTGGTGGTGGTGTTAGGTGTCACTGAGTCAGTTCTCATAGCAAGCTTCTGTGTAACAGAGTGAAAGGTTGTCCGTCTCTGTACCATCTTCACAACCGTGACTGTGTTTGCACCATTGTCAGCCACTGTGTCGGTCCATCTTCTTGAGGAAATTCCTGGTTCCTTTGATGACCTTCTTCTTTACCAAGTATGATGTCCTTTCCCAGGAAGTGGTCCTTCCGACAACATGTCCAAAGTTGTTATTGTTGTTATTGTGAAGTGCCGTCGAGTCGATTCTGACCCATAGCCATCCTGTATTGTGTTTCCAAGGAGCAGCTAGTGAGCTTGAACCGCTGACCTTGCAGTTCAAACGGCTTTGCAGTCTGATGCATTAGCCCACAGCGCCACACCAGGACTCCAGAGACAAGAATTCTAACACTAAAACACAAATGCTCCCCCACTGCTATCTGTTGTTGTTGTGAAGGGCCATCAAGTCAGTTCTGACTCATAGAGACCCTGTGTAGGGTTTCTAAGGAGGCTGGTAGTTTTGAACTGCTGACCTTGTGGTTTGCAGTCCAGTGCTCATCCTCTAGCGCTACCCCAGGAGCCCACCCATGCTCTATAGAGTTGATCTAAAAGGCTTATTCATACTAAGGCTAATGGAATTCTGGGTAGTTTCCATTTCCGTTTAGTAGCTGCTGTGTACATTCTTGTTGAGATTACGCCCAGGAAAGGGTTGCTGGGTGCATTTTGGAGAGCTCACTGCTTCCCAGACACTAGACTCTAAGACACTGGAAGGAAGTACAGCCAGGAGGCGACTGCTTCATCTCATGTACTTTGGACTTTTTATCAGACGGAACCAGTTCCTGGAGAAAGACATCATATTTGATAAAGTGCAGGGTCCGTGAAAATGAGGAAGACCCCCAATGAGATGGACTGGAACAGTGGCAGCAGCAATGGACTCAAATATAGCAACGCTTGTGAGGGTGGAGCCAGACTGGGCAGTGCATTGTTCTGTTAACCATCAGTCGCTGTGGGCAGGACTAGACATTGGAATGAAAAATGAGAATAAAGACCCTGTCCTTGCCCACAAGGACTTCATGGTCCAGCGAAGACCAGAGGTCGGGTGGCCAACATCAGTCAGTGACTCCGCATAAAGCCTTGGGCTGGATAGGAGACGCCCTGGTGGCACACTGGTTAGGCACTTGCCTGCTAACCAGAGATCAGCTGCTCTGTGGGTGAAAAATGTGGCCCTCTGCTTCCCTTTAATTTACAGCCTTGGAAACCCTATGAGGCAGTTGTACTCTGCCCTGCTGTTTCCCTATGAGTTGGTTTGGGAATTGGAAGGGGACAGTGACATGGAGTCAGGGACTTCCAATGCAAATGACACACACTCGATTTCTGAAGGATCACGGAACATTGGCTATGGGACAGAAAGGCGGAGGAAACATTATGTTAAATGAGACAAATGAGAAACCACGTCAAATCCAGAAACCTTGTGTTTGAGCAACAGAGGGAAGACTGTGTGTTTGTGTGTGTGTGTGTGTGTATGGGGGGTGTTGATAAAGACAAGGGCTAGGTAGGTAAGTTAGGGTAACATCACGGAGGACCTCACTTACCACTTACTTGATGTATCTATTAAGTGGAACGTGATGGGGAGCCACAGAAGATTGTAGAGCTGTGGAGTGACCTGACCAGCTCATTCCGGCAGCTACGTGCAGAAGGGATTGCAGAGGCAGGACTTTCTAGAAGCAGGAAGGTGACCAGAGTGAGTGGTTTATCCGGAAAGAGGGAGAGGGCTGCGGCATCCTGTTGTTGTTGTTGTTGTTAAGTACCGTGGAGTCGGTTCCGACTCATAGTGACCCTGCACAGGGTTTCTGAGGCTGTAAGTGTTTACGGGAGCAGAACGCCTCATCTTTTTCCCATGGAAACACTGGTAGTTTCGAACTGATGACCTTGAGGTTAGCAGCCCAATTGGTAACCACTACGCTACCAGAGCTCCTTGTTGTTATGTGCCGTCGAGTCGGTTCCAACACATAGCGACCCTGTACAGGGTTTCCAAGGTTGTAAATCTTTACGGGAGCAGAAAGTCTCATCTTTCTCCCTCAGAACAGCTGGTAGTTTCGAACTGCTGACCTTGAGGTTCGCAGCCTGATTCGTAACCACTACGCTACCAGAGCAGCATCCTAGCAGATGGAAATTAGGTGATGTTCTACCGTTGGCTGGGGCCCAGTCTGTGAGCTAGGAATCTGCGTGGCTGCCAGTGGAATACAGTGTGTGAGAGAGGGAGGATTCCATCTGCGAATTCCCATGTGGAGAAAGCAGCCAGTCATCAGGCAGCCGGAGTGCTCTGGGGCAGAGGGCACCTGCTGCTCTGCAATCTGATGCACAGGGTGGGGGGGTGGGGCGCGGCTGTGTCAGGGGCCGAGCCAGGAAGCAAATGCACCCCATCAGATGGACTGGACTTCTTCCCTCAGTATCTTTGGTTCTTGATCATATGCTGTTTCTTGATCTGGTTAAGTATCAACCATTTCTTTTTGGTACAGTAACTCTGTATTCCTTCCATCTCCATTTGATACTTTCTGCATCCTTCAGTATTTTGCCCATAGAATCCTTCAATAATGAAAGTCAAGGCTTAAATTTGTTATTCTCGGCAAAATAAATCATGTGATTATTAGATTCAAAATGGTTTATATGAGTCCATTTCAGCTCACTAATGCCTAGGATATCAATGTTTATGCATTCCATTTCATTTTTTACAGTTTCCAATATTCATACACTCCATGTTCCAAGTATTAATGGGTGTTTACAGCTGTTTGTCTTCATGTTGTGCCCCATCAGCAAATGAAGGTCTTGGAAGCTTTACTCCATTTGCCTCATCACAGTCAGCTCTAGTTTGAGGAGGCAGCTCTTCCCCAGTCGTATTGTGAGGGCCTTCCAATCTGAGGGGCTCATCTTCCAGCACTATGTCTGAGAATATTCGGGTGTTCTTCATTATGTTTTAGTTTTCAATATTCTAGGGTTGACAATGTTCCATTGCTCTTCATAAGGTTTTCAGTGACTATTCGGAAGTAATCCATCTCCCCTTCTTCCTAGTGTGTCTTCATCTGGAAATTCAGCTGAAACCTGTTCACCGTGGGTGACCCTGCTGGTATTTGAAATACCTGTGGCATAGCTGCCAGAATCACAGCAACATGCAAGTCACCGCAGTGAGACAAACGGACAGATGAGTGGTGGCTATAGCTGCTTGTTGTTAGGGGCCATCGAGTCAGCACCGGCTCATAATGACCTTATGCACAGCAGAACGAAACACTGCCCGATCCTGGGCCAGCCTCACTACTGTTGCCACACTTGAGTCCATCGATGCTGCCACCTGGCCAATCCATCTCATTGGGGGTCTTCCTCTTTTTCTCTGACCCTCCATCTTACCAAACATGATATCCTTCTCCAGTGACTGCTCCTTCCTGATAATATGTCCAAAGTATGAGAGACGAAGTTTGGCCATCTTGGCCTCTAAGGAGCACTGTGGCTGCACTTCTTCCAAAACAGATCGATTGGTTCTTTTGGCAGCCCATGGCACTTTTAGTATTCTCCTCCAACACCGTAATTCAAAGACATCAATTCTTCTACGGTCTTCCTTATTCACTGTGCAGCTTTCTCATCCATATGAGGTTATTGAAAATACCATGGCTTGGGTCAGGTGCACCTTAGTCCTCAAGCTGACATCTTTACTCTTCAACACTTGAAAAAGTTCCCGTGCAGCAGATTTGCCCAGTGCAATACGTTGTTTGATTTCTTGACTGCTGCTTCCGTGAGTGTTGATAGTTGATCCAAGAAGAATGAAGTCCTTGACAATGTCAATCTTTTCTCCATTGATAAAGCTGCTTAGGCACCTTTACATTGTTTGGTTCCAACTCACAGCGACCCCGTGCACAGCACACTGTCCCATCCTGCACTATCCTCACAGTCGTCACGTTGGATCCCATTGTGGCTGCCACTGTGTCAGCCCATCTCATTGGGGGTCTTTTTTTTTTTTTTTTTTTTCCTTAGCTACAGAAATTAGAATTTACATCTCTAAATGGAGAATAATTACATCAGCTCACCAAACGAAGAACAGCCATACTGCACTGGAAATCATGGTCTAGCCAAGTGGACACATATTTTGAGTGGACACCGTTGAGTTCATGATGGTAGGAATCCACTCTGCAGCAGCTGGTGACCTCTAGCACAGATGTAAATTCTTCCTTGTTTAAATTCAAGCCCCTTTCTCATCCAGCCTGCTATTTTATAAGTGTCAGAGAGGACCCAAGACTCTTGAAGGCAGATCTCAAATTTCATTCAAGATCTTTTCTTACAGAATCAACACCTATTGAATGAAGGAGCTCTGGTAGCATAGTGGTTATGAATCAGGCTTCTAACCTCAAGGTCGGCAGTTCGAAACTACCAGCAGTTCCAATGGGGGAAAAATGAGGCATTCTGCTCCAGTAAAGATTTATAGCCTCGGAAACCCTGTACAGGGTCACTATGAGTCAGTCGACAGTACTTAACAACAACAACAACAGGTTGAGTTGTTAAGTGTGTTCTTTGTATCAGTGTTTCCCACATTCCCATGGACTGAGACAAAGAGGACAAAGGACAGCCTGTGCATGAGAAGGAAATTATGAACTCCCATTTCTTAAGAAGCTGGCAAGATGTTGTAAGGTGAAGTGACATCTCTGAGGAGTCTCACTCTCCACTGGTCTCTTCTCTTTCACCCCTTTGGAGAGAAAATGTATGAGGCTATATGGGTTTAACCAAGTCCTGGTGTGGTGCTGTGGGTTAATGCGCCAGACTGCAAAGCTGTTTGAACTGCAAGGTTGGCAGTTCAAGCTCACCAGCTGCTTCTTGGAAATCCTATATAGGGTTGCTATGGGTCGGAACTGACTCAATGGCGCTTAACAACACCAAATATGGGTTTAAAGGTACTTCTTGGGTAAATGTTCAAGAGACTTTCAGCTCGGGGTGGGAGGAGGCTGGATGCATGTTGTGTGCCGTGGAGTTGGTTCTGACTCACAGCGACCCTGTACAGGGTTTCTGAGGCTGTAAATCTTTACGGGAGCTGAAAGCCTCACCTTTCTCCCATAGAACAGCTGGTAGTTTCGAACTGCTGACCTTGAGGTTCAAAGCCCGATTCCTAACCATACCAGAGCTGAGAGGTGGGAGGGGTGGCTGTCTGCTCATTGTGCCTGCAGGGGGCATGCCCTTCACCAGGCACTAAAATGGTCAAAAACATAGAAACTGGAATTAAAAACAAAACAGAATGTAGCACTCAAATATGGAAGCACACAAGAATAATTGCTCCTTAGTAGGGGCATGGCTCTCGCTATAGGGTAAGCACTAGACTGAGAACCACAAGGTTGGAGGTTCAAACCCACCAGTGGTTCCTTGGAAACCCTGTACGGGGTTTCCAATGGCATTTAACAACAGCAAGAGCAGTAGTAATTTGGCAAAGGTTGTGAGACTGGTGTACAAAGAGAAGAGTGTCAGCAATAGCTCCAAATTAGATCTGCAAAAGCGCTTGAATTGGTGACTTTTGCTGTATGTATTTTTGCCACAATAAGAAAAATCACTGAATCTCTCTGCTTCTGATCATTTATGCATGTTACTGTTGTTGTTAAGTGCCGTCCACTCACACTGACTCTGTGCAGGGTTTCTGAGGAGCAGCTGATGCGTTTGAACCACCGAACTTGATAGATGTACTAGGTTGTCCATGGCATCTTATTAAATATATATGTGTATATATATGTTGTTGTTGAGTGCTGTTGAGTCAGTTCCAACCCATAGCGACCCTGTATAGGGTTTCTGAGGAACAGCTGGTGAGTTTGAACCACTGACCTTGTAGTTCAAATGGCTTTGCAGTTCAAATGGCTGGCACATTAACACACAGCACCTCACCAGGACTCTGTGTATATGTATATTGTTGGGTATGTATTTTTAATAATAAATATCTAGAAAAGATGAAAATCCTCATCAGTTATTGTTTTAAATGCTGTCAGTTCCAATTCATAGCAACCCTGTTCAGGGTTTCAAAGAGGCATCTGGTAAGTTTGAACCACCAGCCTTGAGGTTAGCAGTCCAATGCTTATCCTACAGTGCCACACCAAGGAACTGATAACATACCTTCACTAAACAATTCTTTGTAGACCAATTATGTGGACAATCTCTAGCTCGTTGTTGCTATAAATTGCTGTTGCTCGAATTGGTCGGGTCGGTTCCAACTCATAGTTCTTATTCAGACACCATATAAGGTTTTCAAGGAACAACTGGTGGGTTTGAACTGCTGACCTTTCTGTTCAAACTGATCATTTGGTCCAGCGTGTTACCCTGCAGTGCCACACCAGGACTCCAATCAGTTGGTATTTATACTGAGAGGTGTCTAAGGTCTTCTGTATTATAATGACTAAGAGTATAGTCTTTGAATCAGATTACCTGAACTCACAGCCTGCCTCTCGCTGTGTGATAGCAGGCAAATAGCTTGCCCTCTCTGTGTCTCCATTTGCTCATGTGTAAAAGGGGGTTAACAGGGATATCTGAGCATCACAGTGAGTGAATGTATGTGAAGGATTTAGAACAACGTCTGATTCATAGTCAGTGTCAGCTGTTGTTACTTTAACTGCTCACTGAAAATAGCGAGCAACTTTACCTTTGAGCGTTGTTTTGTGGGATTTGAGGTGAAGAAGAAATCTGGAATTACATTTTCTATGTTTGGATGGGAGTCCTGGTGTGGTACTGTAGGATAGGTATTGTACTGCAAGGTTGATTTGAACTGCAAGGTCGGTAGTTCAAATCCACCAGCTACTTCTCAAAAACTCTATACAGGGTTGCTATGGGTCAGAACCAACTCGATAGCACTTCACAACTGTTTGGATAAGTTGTATTAATCAAAAAATATATTGGATGACAAGATAGTAGGTCTGAAAGTTTTGCATGTAATTGTTGTTGTTAAGTGCCATTGAGTCAGTTCTAACCCATAGCAACCCTGTATAGGGTTTCCAAGGAGCAGCTGGTGAACTTGAACTGCCAATCTTGCAGTCAAACAGCTTTGCAGTCTGGCGCATTAGCCCACAGCGCCACACCAGGACTCCATATAATAAGGACTTTAAAAATCACAATTGCTAAAAAAACCCCACCAAAAACAAAACAAGAAGCCACAATCACTAATGGTTAGGGAGCCCTGGTGTGGTACTATGGGAGAATGCCATAAGGTCAGTGGTTCAAACTTAACCACTCCCTCCTTGAAAACCCTATAAAGGGTTGCTATGAGTCAGAACTGACTCGATGGCACTGAACAACAATACTGTATTAAGAGAGGAGTGTGGTGGCTCCATAGGATAGGCACTGGACTGTGAACCACAAGGTTGGTGGTTCAAACCCACCCACGAGCTCCTCCTCAGAAACTCCATACAGGTTTGAGATGAGTCGGAACCTACTTGACAGCACTTAACAACAACGGCAACAATGTAATAACAGGGGAGCACAGTGGATCTCAAGGTCGGCGGTTTGAGCCCACCAGCCACTCTGTAGGAGAAACATTAAGCTCTCTGCTCCCACAAAGATTTACAGCCTCAGAAACCCTATCCAGGGTTGCTATGAGTTAGAACTGACTCGATGGCACTTTACAAAGATCACAAAATAAATTTAAGAAGGAGACCTAGTGGCACAGTGAGCTGCTAACTACAAGGTCGATGGTTCAAATCCACCATCAGTTCCTTTGAGAGAAAGATAAGGCTGTCTGCTTCCGTCACTATGACAAGCATGGAAACCTACGGGCAGTTCTACTCTGCTATTGGGCCGCTACGGGTCAAAATAGTTCTGTGGTGGCTTTTCTCTACCACCTAGGACATGAGCTAAGTGCTTTTCTCTACCACCTAGGACATGAGCTAAGTGCTTTTCTCTACCACCTAGGACATGAGCTACGTTTGGCTGGACACTGTAACCACCATGCCTTTCAACCATCATCCCTTTTGGTCTGAAATGATATTTTCTAAAATAAAAATTGACAGAAAGAAGTGCTGTTGTCAACAGTCTTTGAGTGGCTCTGTGTCCTGGTGAGCCTTCCTGCATCTTCACGTTCATAGTTTGCTTGAGTCCGGAGTTGACATCACTGTGTGTGTTGAGTCTTCCACCCAGGGGGTCATCGATTGGACAGAATACTGTTGGGATCCAGAGTGTTCTCATGGGCACATTCTGGGAAGTAGGTCACCAAACCTTTTCCCCTCATCTGTTTTAGTCTGGAAGCTGCACTGAACCCTATCCATCCTGCTGGTATTTGAAGTCCTGGGGGCACATGGCACACAAATGACCACAGCATGACATGACACACAAACTACCACAGCATGACACGACACACAAACTACCACAATATGACACAGCACACAAACTACCACAGCATGACACGACACACAAACTACCACAATATGACACAGCACACAAACTACCACAAGCTATCACAGCTGCCACCGTATGACAAACAGACAGAGAGGGTGGAAAGATGAGGGTGGGAAGGCCTTTCCTGGTCTGTACAGAGGTGGAGAAAAAGGAGCATGACCAAAGAGCAGGAGCGAAGGTGCACAGGTCCTCCTTTCAAGACAGAGCTTCAGTGAGGCCTGCGTACAGTCAGAGGCGCCGTGGTGGCTCAGGGGTGAAAGTTGAGGTTGGGCTGGGTCTTCAGTGATTTGGCAGTGAAGACCTAGTGATTCCCTATGCAGAGATCTCCTCTGAGCAGTCAATCAACTGAAAAGTCATTTCCTCAGAACTGTGACCTACCTCCAATATATTACCCACTCAGGCCAAACATGCTGGCTTTTTGCTGGGTCTGGATCCTGAAGCTGGCTTGTCATCTGACCTCTGGATCTCTGGACTGGAGCCAGTGGCCTGCTCTTTTGTCTGCAGACCCTGGAAGTCCTCAGCAGCCGGCCTTCTTTCCTGCCAGCCTGTCCACCTGCCATCTGACCTGCTTATGTAGGTTCATCAGCCCTGAAGCTCCATGAATCAGAAACTTCTGGACTGACATCTGACCCATAGACTTGGGATTGCCCACCTCCCAACTCTGTGAGCCATTTCCTGGATATAAATTTCTGTTTCTATATATGGCTGTGTCGGATCAATACTTGACTGTGAACCACAAGAAGGGCAGTTCAAATCCACTAGCTGCTTCTTAAAAACCCTAGATGGGGTTACTATGACTTAGAACTGACTTCACAGCACTTAACAACAAGTTTCACTTCTTTTGTTTCTCTAGAGAACCCAGTCAAAGATGGTGGGATAAGTGTTGTGTTGCTAACTGCAAGGTCAGTGGTTCAAACCTACCAGCTGCTCCGCAGAAGAAAGACAAGGCTGTCTGCTCCTGTAAAGATTTAGTCTTGGACCCCTTAAAGAGTGGCTCTCCTCTGCCCTCCAGGGCTGCTATGAGTGGGAATTAACCCAGTGGCAGCGGGTTGGTTTGGGTTGGGTTTGGTCTATGCATGTCTCAAAGCCAAATTAAGCTGTGCTTGAGATGTGGAGAACACCAACTATCGCTTCCTTACCTCCTGGCCCCACCTTGGTGGCACTCAGCTCTACCTCAGTCTTCATGGGCTAAATTCATCCCCAAATGTGGCCAGCATGGAGGAAGTCAGTTTATGAGACATTTTCCTGTTTAGGGGACAGGTGTATTTGGATTTCAATGAAGGAACTGAAATTTCAACAGTTGAGCTTGAAGCAGCGGCTGTAGAAACCCAGAGGTGGGCGCCGAGGCGTCCTGTGGGCTGTATCGTATCCAGGGCAACACTTCCTGCTGTTGCTGACCCATCATCAAGATGGGAGACAATCACATTTCCAGCTGTGTCCAACAAACACAGTGACAAGTCACAGGGAACCCTTACTTGGGTTCCAGGAACACCAAGAAAGACAGCATCCACTCAGCAGTGAAATCTCACTCATGATATAAACAGAGGCAGTCCGGGTGTGGTGCTGCAGTTAAAGCACTGGGCGGCATGGTCGGCTTGAATCAAAAGGTCGGCAGTTCAAATCCACCACCAGTCGTTCCTCGGAAACCCTACACAGAGTCCCTAGGAGTTGGAACCAACTCAATGGCGCTTAACAACAACCTGAGAAGTAAGGATTTGGGGAAAAACAAAACAGAAACAGGTGAGGTTGTTTTGTTTATTTGCGTATACAGATAAAATTCGGAGGTGACAATTTAGGGTGCCTAATACCCCTGGTTTCTGGTGCTTTTGACAATAAGAAAGAGCACTGAGTTTAGGGTTTTAATTCCTCTATACAGACCATGAACTCTGATAGCACAGTGGTTACGAGTTGGGCTGCTAACCTCAAGGTCATCAGTTCAAAACTACCAGCGGTTCCATAGAGAAAGATGAGGCTTTCTGCTCCCGTAAAGATTTACAGCCTCGGAAACTCTATGAGTCCGAACTGACTCCACGGCACACAATAAACAACAACAACAACATACAGACAATGCATACATGCCATTTTTTCCCAAGAAAATATTCAAGCTTTTTTTTTTTTCTTCTCTAGGATAAATGGAGAAAAGATTGAAGTTGTCAAAGACTTCACTTTGCTCAGATCAACCATCAACACTAATGGAAAAGTGTCAAGAAATCAAACCATTTGCATTAGGCAAATCTGCTGCACGAGACCACTTTCAAGTGTTCAAGAGGAAAACTGTCAGTTTGAGGTCTAAGGTGCACCTAACCCAAGGCATGGTATTTTCCCAAAAACCTCATATGCACGCAAAAGTTGGACAGACAGTGGATAAGGAAGACTGTAGGAGAATTGATGCATTTGAGCCATGGAGTTGGAGGAGAATTCTAAATGGACCATGGACCACCAAAAGAACAAACCAATCTGTGTTGGAAGAAGTCCAGCCAGCTGCTCCTTAGAAGCCAGGATGGCCAGACTTGGTCTCTCATACTCCGGGTGTGTTATCAGGACCAACCAGTCCCTGGAGAAGGATATGAGACTAAGTAAAGTGGAGGGCTAGAGAAAAAGAGGAAGACCCCCGCCCCCCCCGCCCACAACGAGATGGGCTGGCACAGTGGCAACAGCAATGGGTTCCAGCATGTCAATGATGGTGAGGTTGGCCCAGATGGTGCCAACAGGTTAGAGCACTGGGAAGAGGAAACAGTCTCTGGATGAGTCAGGTGGTTAATGTGCTCAGCTGCAAACCAAAAACCTGGAGTTCCAGTGCAAGTCCAGGTACCTGGAAGAAAGGCCTGACCATCTACAGCTGAGAAAACTATCAGCCCAGAAAGTCCGATGGAGCACAGTTCTACAGTGACACACACAGGGCCACCATGCATCAGAATTGATTGGAGAGAAACTGGCTGAAGAAAAGAGGAAGGAGAGAATAGATATTTATGACAAGGTTGGGGTTGAGCTAGAAGCTTTGTCCTCATAGTCATACAAAGTGTCATTATCTTAAACCAAGAATTAAGAATCAGAATCAAAGAATCTTGGAGGTGTAAGGTTAATCACTGAGCACTAACGGAAAAGTGGATGGTTCGAACCCCGCAGCTGGTCCAAGGCAGCTGGAGTCATCTGCTCTTGTAAAGATTTCAGTCTAGGAAACCCTCTGGGTACTTCTACTCTGTCCTCTCCTGTTGCTATGAATTGGAGTCAGCCCCCTGGTATACCAGTGCACTCAGAATCTTCTCAACAGCAAATGACAGAAACAACCCATTTTCAACACCAGGAAACTTAAGCTCAATTTAAACATGCCTAAGATCACACTTCAAGGAGCTCTGGTTGCGTAGTGGTTACGAATTGGGCTGTGAACCGCAAGGTCAGCAGTTCGAAAAACTACCTGCTGTTCTGCAGGAGAAAGACGAAGCTTTCTGCTTCCGTAAAGATTTACAGCTTCGGAAACCCTGTACAGGGTCGCTATGAGTCGGCACCTACTCCACAGTACATAACCACCACCAAGATCATACTTTGGACATATTGTCAGGAGGGACCAGTCGCTGGAGAAGGATATCATGTTTGATAGGGTGGAGGGTCAGAAAAAAGAGGAAGACCCCCAGCGAGATGGAGTCGCAAAGTGGCAGCATCAATGGACTCAAGCATGGTAACAATTGTGAGGTTGGCCCAGGATTGGGCAGTGTTTCGTTCTGCTGTGCATAAGTCGCTATGAGTCAATACTGACTCAATGGCACCTAACAACAACAACAAACAACAAGATCACAGCAGGAGTCCTGGTGTGGCCCTGTGGGTTAATGCGCCAGACTGCAAAGCCGTTTGAACTGCAAGGTTGGCGCTACAAGCTCACCAGCTGCTCCTCGGGAGCCCTATGCAGGGTCACTATGAGTTGGAACCAACTTGATGGCACTTAACACCAACAACAACCTATTTGTATGGCTGGAACTGTGCTTGCCTGGGCAGGGCCAGACCAAATGATTTCCCCACCCCTACTCTACACCACACCCCTTCTCTCAGTTCTTAAACAGGGGCCGCTGGTTTCTCCTAGGCACAAGTAAAGATGTCACTTTCTCTCCATTCATCTGAGCCAAGAAGATCAGTCCGGAACATTCACACTGGGAGGGAGAGTGTGCTTGGCCTCAGTTTCTCAATGACAATTCCAAAGCTGAGAAGACTGAAGACAATCAAAGACTGAAGGAAACAATTAGTCCAAAGGACCAATGACCACACATAACACAGCCTCCAGGATCTTGAGACCAGGAGAACGAGATGGTACCTGACCTCCACCACCCGTTACTCTGATTGGGATCACACAGAAAGTCTGGATCCAGAGGGGGGAACAAAATGTGGAGCAAAATTCCAAAAAACATAAAAAATCAGACTCACTGGACTGATAGAATAAGTGGAATCAGTGAGACTATGGAACTGACCCTCCCCCCAAGGACCAACTTACCACCAAACAACACACAAGTCTATCAAGTGAACAACAATGACAAGGAGGGCTAGACACCCTTAGCACAACCAAGCAGACCAGACCAAATGGGCAGCATTTGCCCAAAAAACAAAGCTTAGAAGGCAGAAAGGGGCAGGAAAGGACCAAGAGGAAATGGAGACCCCAGGGAGGAAGTGAGAAGAGCACTGTTACATGGAGAAGACAGTAAAGCATCGCTCAATCGCTGAGTGGAAAACTCATTTTCTCTACACATTTTCACCCAAACGACAATTAGAAAGAAAAAAAGCCAGCCCTGCTGCCACACATTTCTTTATTTTACCATATAGTTGATGATCGTCTTTATTTATTGCTTCCCACCTGGCCCAGCAACAGCTGGCAACAGCTGGCAAGCTCTGCTGCCCTCATTTAATAACCCTCGTTGCCCAGGGAATGGCCTAGATTAGAAGCTGAGATACACAAAGCTGTTGAATTATCTCTCCCAGTCTTCTGTCTGGACTCCATGAAAGATTCAGAGTCTGGATGGTGGAAATCCACTCAAGGGTCCAGTTAAGTGCTGTCGAGTTGATTCTGACCCATAGTGACACTGTATAGGGTTTCCAAGGAGCAGCTGGTGAGCTTGAACCAGCGACCTTGCAGTTCAATTGGCTTTGCAGTCTGGCGCATTAACTCATAGCACCACACCAGGACTCTGCAGCTTTATAGGGCAGAGTAAAATAGCCCATAGGCTGGCATCATTACAGAAAGCCACGCCTGACGCCTGTCTCCCATGGAGTGACTGGTGGGTTCGAACCACCGACCTTGCAGCCATCAGCCTAGTGCTTAAACCACTGTGCCTCCCCACCCCCACCCCTGTGAAGGTTATACCCTGTGTAAAGAAGCCCTATGGGGCAGCTCTGCTCTGTAATGTGGGTTGACCATGAGAATTGGAAATTGGTGCAATGGTACCTAACCACCACCTTGGGAGGGACATGGATACTGTATGCTGTCTTCACACCTACAGCAATTGGGAGTCCATCGAAGGGCCAGCCTGCAAGTCCCCCACCCCTGACTCCTCTGCACCTCTGGATGGGGTCCCTGAGCTAAACAGTCCTCCTCTCCGTGGGGTCCAGATGTCTGCATAGCCCCGATTAGCAGGCTTTGCTTCCCTGCTAAACCCCAAGTCAAACCCACTTGCCACTGAATCCATTCAGACTCACAGGGACCCTGTGGAGGGCAGCTCCAAGGCTATAAAGCTTTATGGGAGTGGACAGTCTCCTCTTTCTCCCACAAAGCGGCTGGTGGATTCGAACTGCTGACCTTGGGGTTAACAGCCCAACACATAACCCACAATGCCACCAAGGATTATTCAGATCTCACAGTCTCCCGTGGGAGCTAGGGGACACCCCACCTTCTTGTTACTACAAAACTTGCCTCCTACAGCCTCTATTGATTCCCTGTGTTCCCAAGTGCCCTCTGGGGTGGGAGGTTCTGTGACCAAAAACTACTGAGAGTCTCACACATCTGTGTTAGGTCCTATGAACTTTCCGTGTTTCCTCAGTTCCAAAGCGGACAAGAGCATCGTGGAGGTGGAGGAACCTGAGGCTGAACAAAAGGAAGCGTTCCATGGAATATTCATAGAAATTCCAGTGAACACATGCTGATTTTAGGAATGTCAAAATGCAATTGATGAAAAATAAAAATGCCAAGTGATATTTCTAAAAAGGCTGTGTATTTTGTCTTAGTGCAATTCTGTCAAGTCGGTTCTGACTCCTAGGCACCCTGTGTAGGGTTTCTGAGGAGTAGCTGGTGAGATTGAACTGCCGACCTTGCATGTCAAACTAACCTTGCAGTTCAGTGCTTAACCTACAGCGCCACACCAGGACTCCATTGAGATTTGTTGTTGTTGTTGTTGTTGTTGTCAGGTGCCATCGAGTCGGAACCAACTCATAGCGACCCCATGCACAGCAGAATGAAACAATGTCCGATCCTGGGCCAGCCTCACTACTGCTGCCACACTTGATGCCATCAACGATGCCACCTGGCTGATCCTTCTCATTGGGGGTCTTCCTCTTTTTCTCTGACCTTCCATCTTACCCAGCATGACATCCTTCTCCAGAGACTGTTCCCTCCTGACAATATGTCCAAAGTATGAGAGACGAGGCTTAGCCATCTTGGCCTCCAAGGAGCACTCTGGCTGCACCTCTTCCAAAACAGATCTATTGGCTCTTTTGGCAGTCCATGGCACTTTCGCATTCTCCTCCAACACCACAACTCAAAGGCATCAATTCTTGTATGGTCTTCCTTATTCACTGTCCAGCTTTCGCATCCATATAAGGTTATTGAAAATACCATGGCTTGGGTCAGGTGCACCTTAGTCCTCAAGCTGACATCTCTGCTCTTCAATACTTTAAAAAGTTCCTGTGCAGCAGATTTGTCCAATGCAATACGTCATCTGATCTCTTGACTGCTGCTTCCACGAGTGTTGATTAGGACTAAAAAAATAAATATTGGTAATAAAAAAGTAGCTTAGGTTTCACATAAACTACATTTTTTAGGAAATCAAAGTGTATTTAGAATTTAATTTGAAGCACATAACATATTTGGATTTGTTTCTGATAACTATCAAATTGAAACATTAGTAGACTAATTGGCATATATATATATATATATATGTAATTTTATTTATGTATTTTATATAATGTTACTGTTAAATACCACTGAATTGGTTCTGAGGCATAGTGACCATGTATAGGGTTTATGAGGAGTGGCTGGTGGGTTTGAACTGCTAACCTTTCAGTTAGCAGACCAATGAGGAGCTCTGATGGCATAGTGGGTTACACGTTGCACTGTTAACTACAAGCTTGGAGGTTCAAATCCACTAGTCTCTCCATGGAAGATGAGACTTTCTGTTCCCACAAAGATTTGCAGGCTTGGAAATGTCTTAGAGGGTCACTGAGTCAAAACCGACTCTGTAGCACTTAAAACAAAAACAACACTATAAATCGAGGCAGGTGTTGTGAAGCTCAGTGAGAGCTTCTTGGATAAGAATTGAGGCATGGCTGCTTGCTACTTGATGTATTCCCCCTTTTTTGTTTTGTTTTGTCTGTTTTTCTGGAGAAAACTATGTCTGTGCCCCATCCGCTCTCAAATGGGAATCCAAAAATGCAGCAAATGAGATTAGCAGGCCTCAGCCCCTCTCTGACTTGATCCTTGATTCCGGGTTCAGAAATGAACACAGGGCTATGTTTCAGCAGCTTCCCAACACATCACGTGTTTCCAGAAGAATCCTGCCAACAGTGTCCACCAACAGCATGACTATGGCAGCCAGACACCAAATGGCCTGGCCAGTGAATCAGGACTGCGTGACTCCCTTGAGGGTCTTACTGTGTGATGCATCAATTACCATGAGAACCAAGAACAGATCAAAGGTGTTGAGTCTGTATGCTAAGTTAAGAGGTGAGAATGAAAATATTTGCATCAAGGTGACGTTTTAAAACTTTCACATTGTGCACATTGTGGTTGTTACTGTCCAGTCAGCTCTGACTGAGGGCCACCACGTGGACAGCAGGACAATGTGTTGTCCAGTCCTGCCCATCTCCCTGACCCTTGGTGAACTTAGGACCATTGTTGACATCGCTGTGTATTGTGAGAGCCGTCCAGTTTAGGGGGCTCAGCTTCCAGCACTCTTATCAGACAATATGCTGATGCAGAGGGTTTGATCCAGACGGGTTAGACTGCTTCATTTTCAGGAGCAGATCCCCAGCACTTTCTTCCTAGTCTGTGTTAGTCTTAAAGCTCCACCGATAGCTGTCCATCAGGGCGGACATATGAGAGGAATAGCTTCCAGGGTCATAGCAATACACAGGCCACCACAGTACTGACACTTGGGTGGTGAGCACGAGGACTGTTCAGACTCATAGCAACACTATTGAGTTTCTGAGGAGGGACTGGTGAGTCTGAACTCCCTGCCTGTGATTAGCAGTCCAGTGATGATCCTACACACCACACCACAACTCGGGTCCTGTAGATTTTGTTGTTATGTCCCATCCAGCCGGTTCTGACTCATAGCACTAACGCAACGAAACACTGCCCGGTCCTGTGCCACCCTCACAATTGTTGTTAAGTTTGAGCCCACTGTTGCTGCCACTGTGCCTTTCCGGCTCCTTGGGGGTCTCCCTCTTTTAAGCTGACCCTGCACTTTACCAAGCATGATGTCCTTCTCCAGGGACTGGTCCTACCTGATAGTATGTCTGAAGTATGAGAGACGAAGTTTGGCCATACCGGCCTCCAAGGAGCACTCTGGCTGCACTTCTTCCATCACAGATCTGTTGGTTCTTTTGGCACGTTCAATATTCTCCTCCAACACCATAACTCAAAAGCATCAATTCTTCTACGGTCTTCCTTATTAATTGTCCAACTTTCACATGCATATTAGGTTATTGAAAAGACCATGGCTTGGGTCAGGTGCACCTTAGTCTTTAAACTGACATCTTTGTTCTTTAAGTGGCTACTGTAACAGGAATACCACAAGGGAGTGCCTTTAAAGAACAGAAATGTATTTTCTCACAGTTTGGGAGGCTGAAAGTCCCAATCAGAGTCTTGGCCATTTTGATTCTTCTGGGAGCCTCCCTCCTAGTTTCTGGTGTCTGCTGGTGGCCCTTGGTACCCCTTGCCATCTCCAGGGTATGTCTGTCTATTCTGCTCTTTTCATAACTCAGAAGTGGTTAGAGTTTGTACCCACTCTGCACAGGTATTCTTCATTAACATAATCAGAAAAAGTCTATTTGTAAACAGGAGCGCATTCACAAATCCCAACACCAAACTGTTACTGAGTGGAGTCCAGCTCATGGCACCCCTTTGGGTTCCCAAGGCTGTCACCATTACAGAAGCAGACAACCTAACTCTCTCTACAGAAAGGCTGTGGGTTTGAACCGCGGACTATTTGTTTAGCAGCAGAGCGCTTAACCATTGTGTTACCAGGCCTCCTTCCACAGATACAAGGGCCAGGAACTTAACACACATTTTGGGAGGGACATGATTCAACCCATAGTACACTCAGAATATTCATCTTCGGAACCTGCTACCATGTTATAAAGACCCCTGGTGTGGCACTGTAGGATACGCGCAGGACCACAAAGTGTTTATAAGGTCAGGGGTTCAAACTCACCACCCACTCTTTGGAAACCCTATATAGGGTTGTGATGACTCAAAACTAACTCAACGGCACTTAACAACAACAACCACGTTAGAAAGAGACCTGGTGGGCATAGTAGGAAAAACACTGGGCTGCTGATGTAAATAAAGGCTGGTAGTTCAAACCCACCTCCTTGGAAATCCTATACAGGATTGCTCTGAGCCGGAACTGACTTGATGGCACTTTTACAACAAAAGCCACAAACAGCCTTGTAAAAAGGTCACATGAGGACACGCCAGCTACAGGCCTGCTGAGGTCCCAGCCGACAGGCAGTGTCACCACCAGGCAGGTGAATGGCTAAGTTTTGAGATCATTCGAGACAGCACAGCTGATACCAAGCAGACCAAATGTCACCGCCACATCCCACCCAGACTGCAAATGTGTGAGCAAAATAAATGTTGACGTTATTGTAAACGACTTTTCTGGAATGGCTTGTTATGCACCAATTAGAATACTTACCCAATGTCTCAATTCTGTCTCATCTCTTGTCAAAAGTTAGAGTCACTTTGAATCAGGGCAACACTCATGTAGCAATGATTCCTTTGTAATGATACCATACCGTGGGATCTGACTCGGCCATAAAAACCGCCTTGTGCTCAGTCTATACTTGGTCACTGTTTAACCAGCCTCGTGTGAGGAATAGTCTTCTTCAGCCAGCCCAATCTGAGTTCTTTTATTTTAGAAAATTATAAAAGCAAACATGCTGGGTAAGATATTTAGTAAAACAAAAAAATCCCTCTGTTATTAACACCCTCTCAATCCTACATCTTTCTGAGGAAATCATATCAAATTCGGTGAGTATCCTTTTAGACCTTTCTGCTAAAGTGTTTGATTGCTACCCAAAAGGTTGGCAGTTTGAACCCACCAGCTGCTCAGCGGAAGAAGAGACCTGGTGATCTGTTGCTATCAAGATTGCAGCCATGGAAATTCTGTGGAGTAGTTCTACTGTGTCCTAAGAGCCACTATGAATTTAAATCAATTCAACAACACACAACAACAACAGATACTTTTAAATATACATCTCACACACACATTTATCTAAGACATTTTTTCCTATTTGTTGTTTTTGTTGTTAGGTGCCATCGAGTCAGTACTGACTCATAGTGACCCTATGCACAACAGAAGAAAACACTGCCCGGTCCTGGGCCAACCTCACTATTGTTGCCATGCTTGAGCCCATCGATGCTGCCACTTGGCCAATCCATCTCGTTAGGGGTCTTCCTCTTTTTCTTTGACCCTCCGCCTTGCCAAACATGATATCCTTCTCCAGTGACTGCTCCCTCCTAACAATATGTCCAAAGTATGAGAGACAAAGTCTGGCCATCCTGGCCTCCAAGAAGCACTCTGGCTGCACACCAACACAGATCTGTTGGTTTCTTTGGCAGCCCATGGCACTTTCAATATTCTCCTCCAACACCATAATTCAAAAGCATCAATTCTTCTATGGTCTTCCTTATTCACTGTCCAGCTTTCGCATGCATATGAGGTTATTGAAAATACCATGGCTTGGGTCAGACGCACCTTAGTCCTCAAGCTGACATCTTTGCTCTTCAACACTTTAAAAAGGTCTTGTGCAGCAGATTTGTCTAATGCAACACGTCGTTTGATTTCTTGACTGCTGCTTCCACGAGTGTTGATAGTTGATCCAAGAAGAATGAAAAAGAGTAAGATAGCATATGCAAATTCAGGACAGTGTCTATTCCTAGGGTGTTGTTCTTAGGTGATGTCCAGTGGGTTCTGACTCTTAGAAACCCCATAGAGGGTTTCCAAGGAGCACCAGGTGGGTTTGAACTGCCAACCTTGTGATTCAAACCGACTTTGTGGTCCAGTGTTTATATCACAGCAAGAGGAAGGAAAATCAAGAGGTCCTATTTCAGACAAAGAACGTCACCTATGCCTGAAGCACAAATGGCAAGTCAGGGTTTCCCACAGCTGAACGGTGTACACACAGTGTTGTTCCTTCCTTCTCTTCACTTTTTTGTCAATTTGAACCTTTTTTAGTAGTCACAGGTGTTCGTTGACCCAGGTCCCACTTATATTTTCAACAACTCAATCCATGATCCATTTGCAAATGGAAGGAGCTGCATCATTTTAGTCCAAATCTGGGTAGTTTATTTTTACCTGAGGGATACTCTTCCCCACAGTCCAGGAAGACCACTCTGACCAGAAACAGCCCGGGCTTATTCTCTGTGCAAAGACCGAACTGTTGTCCCATGTCTGCCACTTGCGTCAGTTTTCCAGTGTCACTTGTACTTTACAACAAAACACAGAACCACTGAGAGGTCAGTAGACAGATGATGTATCTGCGCAAAAGGCGTATTAACTAAACAGTGAGCAGACAGACGAGTTCCCAGGAAACAATCCAAGGAAAGTCAGACTCTGACTTTGACTCCATAAAGCAAAGAGGGGGTAGATTCTAGACCTTGGGACTAACTTGCCTTCTGGTTGGTTCCAACTCACAGTGACCTTATACAGAACTAAACAGCGCCCGGACCTGTGCCATCCTCACAATTGTTGTTACATTTGAGCCCATCGCTGCTGCCACTGTGCCAGTCTGTCTCGTTGACGGTCTTCCTCTTTTCTTTTCTTTTTTTTTTTTAGGTTTTTATTGTGAATTGAGAGAAAGTTTACTGGGAAGATCATCGGGTTTACATTCAACAAATCACACTTCTTGTTTCATTACAATGATTACAAACCTCTCCATGTACCATCAGTTAACAATATTTCTTTCTATCCACTTTAGCTTAAACACACACACACACACACACACACACACACGCAAACCCACTCAGGCATATATAATAATTTACATCTCCAAAGGACACATTCTACAAGTCTGCCTCCTGGTCACCAGCTCTTAGTCCTTCTCTTCCCATAAATCTAGAGTCCTCAGCCACTCCCCCTCTCCATGACCCCATCTCTGCAGCCGTCTCTGGTGTCTCTGCTTCTCTGGATAAGGTCCCTCATTCTGCTTGTGCGTTCCTATCTTGATGGTCCTAGGGTCCTCTGTTTCTGGACTGTAAGATTAACCACTCCCCTGTTTTTGTTACAAAACTTCTACCTTTACAATTGTGACAGTCTGATAACAATTAATCACTATTGAATCATACAAATCTTATCCCCATCTCTTTTCATCAGACCCATCTAGACAAGATGAAATCTATTCAGTGGGGACTCTTTCTTTCCCCCCATACTCTTAAACTAAACTTCCTCTTGAAACCTTGTAAGCCAGTCACTTAGTGCCTTCATTGCCCCCTCATTTTAGGTAGCCAATGTCTAAGTTGCCCGTCCCTATCTACCTTGTGTACAGAGGGGATAGCATTGATTCTTGATGTGAAGACTCCTTCCCTCTTTGTTGGTATTTAGAGTAACTACCTCTCTGAGTATAGGTCAGGTTCATCAAATTGTAGCAATTTACCTTTTTTTTTCCTTTATCAAAAAAAAATTTTTGATTTTTGTAATCTTCCTCTAGTCAAGTTCTGACTATTGAGCCATCGAGGCTAAATCAAATGGGTACTGCCTGCAATTTTGGGTGTCTTGTTCACCTCCCCTCCCTTCATATCAGCTGGATGCTTCACTGACAGCTCTAGCCCTCTGTGGCTCTGTCCTTGTCCATGGGCTCAAGTGTCCTCAGGTCTCTCCACACTTTGGACTATCCAGCCCTTCTTCTTATCTCTCTCATCTCCAGGTTAATGGGAGTCAATGGACTGTGGTTGAACTCAGCCCATTTCTTCAATGCTGCCTTTCCCCCTCTTCCACTCACCAGTAGACAAAAGCTTACATGCTTGTTTGTGTGTTCCTTTTGAGTTTCAGTCTTAGAGGGAAGTTTGCCCTGAAGGAACTTGATTGCTTGCCTTGATGTCTTCCTGGCGAACAGCTTTCTTATTCTTGTAGTAGCCATTTTTGTTTTGAGTTTTTCCCGATGAGCTTTCTTTGAAGATGTATCTTCTGTCACTTTAGCTGTGTCAGACTGGTCTGCTTGTCCTTTCTAGTGGGAATGTCTCACCTCATAAGGTTGTGGATGGGACTCAGGATTCCACCTAAGGTTCTATACTCTGTAAAGGCTTTGCATGAGGCCTATTTCACTGGGCAAGTTCTAGTACCCCTTTTAGGTATTCTAATCAGTTATAGGCTGAAGACAGGTTTACAAGTTTTCTCTAATCATGTTTCCCAACATTCCTTTCAATCGCACTCAAATGTCGATTTTACAACAGTAGGCAAGGGAAACTAATATTCATAAAACAGTCAAGCATTTTAGTATTATTTCCCCTCTTCAAGCTATACCTAGATCCCTGTATCCCAGAGCCCTGCTGTTCCCAGGTTAAACATGCATCACTATTTACCTCTGTCCCACTTAGGCCATGGAAACCTGTCTCAGTGTTCCCCTATCTATCTTGTTCTTCTGCCTCCTCCCCCTTCTTGTATTGCCCCAACTCCCGAACTAAACCCCTCACACCAACCCCATTTTTGTGGTTACCTTATATTCCATTAATTCTTCCCTCCATTTAAGACAGTCTATTTTATCCTGTAATCTACCTGAACTTCCCACCACCTGGATCTCTGTTCCTCTGTGTTTACCTTCTTTCACATTGTAATTGTTTTGATCATAAACTGATCTCCCAGATCCTCTGTTCTTATAAGTTTATTCTGATCTTGATTCTTACATTTGTTGATTGAGTTCAGGTTGATGCTGCCACGTATGTCATTCTCTAGTTGTTGTCTCTTCTTGTTGGTTCTTAGTCCACAGAACTTCCTTTAGGATGATTTTCATAGCAGGGTTGGCTTTGGCAAAATCCCTTAGCTTCTGTTTAGCCTGAAATTTTTTGATTACACCTTTGTATTTGATTGACAGCTTTGCTGGGTAGAGGATTCTTCGGTGGCATTTTTTTTCTTTCAGGGTTTTATGTATGTCTCCCCATTGCCTTCTTGCCTGCATGGTTTCTCTTGAGAGATCCGAGCTTAATCTTATTTGCTCACCTTTGTATGTTATATTTCTCTTTTCCCTAGCTGCTTTCAGGATTCTGTCCTTATCTTTGATTCTGGATAGCTTGATTATTATATGTCTTGGTGATTTTCTTTTAGGGTCTATCCTTCCTGGGGTTCCTTGAGCTTCTTGAATGCTTATCTTTTCGCTTTTCAGGATGTTAGGGAAATTTTCTTTCAGAAGCTCTTCAATTATCTCCTCTGTGGACTTGTGTAATTCTTCCTGTTCTGGAATGCTGATAATTCTTAAGTTATTCCTCTTCATGTTATCCAACATGAATCATAGACCTTCTTCAGATTGTTTTATCCTTTTTTGTGTTTGTTCTTCTATCTTAGTAATGTTGAGAAATTTATCTTCTAGCTCACTAGTTCTGGCTTCTATCTTTTTAATTCTTCTCCTTTGCCCTTTCAGTATAGTGTCCATTTCTGATATTCTATTATTAATCATTTTGACCTCTTTCTGTAGGTTTTGAATTGTTTCCAATGCTGTATCTATTTTATTTGATTGTTTCTGTAGCACTCTCCTGTCTTCTTCCTTATTTTTCTCAACTCCATTGTATAGTGTTTTAATACATTTTAAAATCATTTTTCTGAATGTCTTCTCAGGCATTTCCAAAGCCTGCTCATCTTCCAGTATGGAGTGTAGGTCTACTTCCAGCTCATTTGCCTCAGTCACTTTATCTCGTTTCTGGACATGTGCTGAGATGGTCACCTGCTTCTGTTTTTTGGGGGGCATATTCAGGAGTTATCTGTGGCCTTAATACTTAGATGGGTGTGTATTTTGGTATTTTTTTATGCTTTCTGATTGCCTCCAGGTAGATGTAATCAGGAGATGGGCTTCCCTTTTCACTCTTCTTCCTGGGAAATTTCAAGATGCCACTGTTGGTCGTTGTGATGTAACTCAGGATTTAATTTTCAGCCTATTTCCTTTTTAGTCTGCCTGTCCTTCTCCACAATCCCTGTTCAGGCCTCTTTCCTAGTGATAAACAGTTCAGGGCCAGCTGTGGCTGTTTGGTTTTAAGTGGAAACTGTCACTTTAAATTTCTAGGAGATCTGTGTGCATGCATAGTAGAACCCTCTGGGGGTGGGGGTGGGATGTCCACTCACTTACGCACCCCCTCTAGTCACCAGAATGGAGGTGCGCAGACAGCGAGAGACCAATGAACAGATTTAAAAAAAAAAAAAAAAAAAGAATGTCCACACCTTTATCTCTGTGGTTCTGTCAGGCGTCCGTGGCTGCTCTGATGTTTCCCCTGCTTGGTCTCACCCAAGATGATGGTCCTGGAGCAGCTTAGCATCTTGAATTTGAAAGCAATGGATTTCTTGCTTCTGTTACAAATTCCCCTACCTGTAAGCCTTCCAACCTTCTAAATATTCCTTTATATGTAGTTCAGAATTCTGGCACCATCCCCTGAGCCTGCTTGGTCCGGTATTCTGTGTTGGTGCTGACGGAGCTCCTCACTGCACATCAACCTGATCCACCATCTTGTTTGTTCACCATCTTCCTCTTTTTTTTGCTGATGCTCCACTTTACCTAGCATGATGTCCTTCTCCAGGGACTAATTCCTCCTGACACTATGTCCAAAGTATGAGAGATGAAGTCTTGCCATCCTGGCTTCCAAGGAGCATTCTAGCTGTACTTTTTCTAATAAAGATTTGTTTGTTCTTCTGGCTCTCCATGATACTTTTAATATTCTCCTCCAATGACATAAATCAAATGCACCAATTCTTCTACTGTCTTCTTTATTCACTCTCCCACTTTCATATGCATATGAGGCTATTGAAAATACCATGGCTTGGGTCAGGTGTACCTTAGTCCTCAAGCTGACATCTTTGCTTTTCAACACTTTAAAAAGGTCTTGTGCAGCAGATTTGTCTAATGCAATGCGTCGTTTGATTTCTTGACTGCTACCTTCATGAGTGTTGATAGTGGATACAAACAAAATGAAGTCTTTGACAACTTCAGTCTTTTCTCCATTTATTATGATGTTTTTGGTCCCGTGGTGAAGATTTTTGTTTTCTTTACATTGAAATGCAAACCATACTGAAGGCTGTGGTCTTTGATCTTCATCAGTAAATATTTTAGTCCTCTTCACTCTCAATAAGCGAGGTTGTATCCTCTGTATATCACAGGTCATTAATGAGTCTTCCTCCAATCCTTGAAATAGTAGCATTTTTATAGTTTTTGAGCACACTTTGGTAGCCTTTATAGTCTCCCATTCTTTAACACAACAGAATGGGAGGGAATCAATAACTTGATTCCCTAGCTTATCATAAGACAAAAACAAGATAAATGATACCTTGGTAACCACTGGAGATGCAGGGAAAGAATTTATGGTGCTTTTGACAAAGTTCAGGGCAGTGATTTTTATCACCGGACTCTTACACTCTTCAGGTTGTATAAGAAACTCTCATTTCTCCTTTCAGACTCAGTTTACGGTGACCTCCAGGTGTTTAGCTTTTTAGGTGGGTGACCCAAAGCTTCCCATGGTTGGAAAGGGTGGCTCTGATGGGAAATGAAGATAGCATTTACAGTGTGGACTTTGGGAGGGATCAGTCCCTGGAGCCAAGAAGTAAACTCTATGTGATGATATTTTGGGGGTGGCGGGGCTTCTCATTCTGAAGTCCTATTTTACCCTGGAGGGTCTACAAGTTGTTCTGACCCATTAACATATTCTCTATGTTGTTGTGTTGGGTGCTGTTGAGTGGATTGTGATGCATGATGACCTCATAGGGTTTCCCAGGTTGCCATTTTTAAGGGGACAGATCACCAGGTCTTTCTTCTGCGGCGCATGCTGGGGGGGTGGTTAGAAGCATCAACCTCTCAGTTGGCATCAAGCACTTAACTGCAGCACACAAGGCAGGGCTCCCTATTTTCTATGAAAACTCAGATCAAGGACAGAATTCCTTCTAGAGTATCAGGAGCAAATGTAGCACCAACTGCTTATTGAGTGTTTACTCTTCTCCCTCAAGGAGCCCTGGTAGAGTAATGGTTACGAGTCAGGCTGCAAACCTCAAGGTCAGCGGTTTGAAACTACCAGCTGTTCCGTGGGAGAAAGATGAGGCTTTCTGTTCCTGTAAAGATTTATAGCCTTGAAAACCTTGTGCAGGGTCACTAGGAGTCAGAACCAACTCCACGGTGCACAATCACCACCAACAACCACTTTTTTTTTTAACCTCATTTGGTGTTTCCCAGATTCTGAGAAGGTACTACCACTGTTCCCATTGTACAGGTGGAAACACTTAGGCACAGGGAGGTAATTTAGCTAAAGTCACCCAAGTAGGTGGTACGATCAGGATTTGGACAGAGCCAATTGATTCCAAGAACCTGTGATTTTTGGGAAGTGGGGTTTTTCTCTTTCTTTATTTTTTTTAAGTTTTTATTGTGAAAGTTTACAGAGTAAATTGGTCTTCCATTCCATGATTCATACACATTATGATTTGGACCATTGGCTGCAATTCCCACCCTGTACCAGCGCTCTTCCCACTTCCGCCCTGTGTTTCCTGCTTCCATTCGTCCTTTTTCTTTCCCCTTCCTGCCTTCTGAGCTTTATCCTGAGCAAATGCTGCCCTTTGATCTCCTGTGGCTGATTGTTCTAAGGAGTGTGTACCTCCCTGGTGTGACTGTTCACCTCTTGGCTGGCTGGAAGGAGGAATGTGGGTCATGCATCGTCTCTGGGGTTCTACCTGCATTTATCTTACAAGGAGGCTGACTTTAAGTATCATACTAAGCCTGGGAAGAGTTCTGGTGTGTTTCTGCGGGTTAATGCCCTGGACTGCAAGGTCGGTTTGAACTGCAACATCAGTGGTTCAAGCTTACCAGCTGCTCCTCTGAAACTCTATACAGGGTCGCTATGAGTTGGAACCACTCATTGTCACTTAACAACAGCAACACTGTCTGGGAGGTGGTCTTTGACAAACGTGGAGGCAAGTACAGAGACGGCAACATTTGGAGTGCTGAGACCCTGCTTTAGTTACAGGATTCTAAGCCAGTGAAGGTTAAGGGACAAAGTAAAAATTAAGCTCCTTTCTTGAGAGATTCTAGGATCCTCATCAATTCAAACCCACCAGCAACTCCTCAGAAACCTGACACATGGTGCTATGAGTCAGAACTGACTTGATGGTACTTAACAATAACAACAACAGAATGGAGTAGAGACCCTTCAGAGCTCCCACATGCCGTGCCTGTTAGGGGTAGATTTGCTTTTTCTAAAACAGATACGCTCTAGTCCTGACCCCTGCTGCCTGTGACCATGACCTTGTTTGGAAACAGGTCCCCCACTTTGTAGTACTTTCTTCCAGCAGCCCCAGGACATTGTCCCAGTTCTCAGTGGTGCTGTAACAGAAATACCAGAAGGAGGTGGGCTTAGCAAACAGAAATTTACTCTTTCATAGTTTGGGAGGCTGGAGGTCCAAAGGCAGAGCAGCAGCTCTGGAGAAAGACCCTTGTCTCCTTTCTGCATCTTCAGACCCAGCCTTCCTTAGAGATGTCCGTGTGTCTGCAGATTCACAGTGTAGGGACCTCAGGTCCAAGGGCACAGTCCAGCTCTCCTGTCCTTCTGCTGGCCTCTCTCCCCTTTTATCTCTTGTAGGTAAAGGTGTTGCAGGTCTAACATCAGGGAAACTCACTTATTGGATCAGTGCTGGGATGGAATCAAGGGTGTTGCCTGGTGTGATGCTGTAGGATCAGCATTAGACGTGAACCACAGGGTCATCAGTTCAAACCCACTAGCTGCTCCTTAGAAACCCTATACAGGGTCAGAATTGACTTGATAGCATTTAACAACAACAACACCCACCCGTAATCATTTCACTGGTTTATCATATCACAGGACAGCCGCATTGGCCATGCCTTTTATGCTCTTTGTCCCTCTCCCCCCATCTGTAAAAGTTGGGGAGTCCCTGGGTGTTGTAAACAGGGGGAACATGCTCAGCTGCTAGTCAGATAGTCGGAGGTTCCAATCCACCACAGGCACCCAGAAAGAAAGTTCTGTTGATCTATTTCTGAAACATCAGCCACTGAAAACCCTGTGAAGCCCAATTCTACTCTGATTCATGGGGGACCACCAGGAAGCAGAATCAACTCAATGCCAATGGGAAGGTTAATCTCCAAGGTTCCTTCCAACTTTGGTCTGTTTTTCCCTCTGCGTCCCATGTCGAGAAGGAACAGAGCCCAGAGTTTCTAGATGGTCACTAGGCAGGCTTCCCTTCCTGGAGTGAATCAGCACAAGGTTAGGGACCCATCAATCCCACAAACTCTCCATAGAAGCCTAACCACCCAGAATATCCTCATTGTGGAATCAATTGCTCCCAAGTTTAAGTGTAACAGAAAAGTGAATCTCAGTATTTGCTGGAGTTGGGCTGCTGCCTGGGGGAACAGGAAAACTGCTGGGAGTGGAAGTGGAGACGTTGGCATTCTGACTGTTCGGGAGATGCCAGGCACCTTAGAAATCAGGACAGGTGCTCTGTGGTCCCACAGGACCGCTTCACTGGTAAGCATCACTTGAAGGTGAAGTCAGGTACGACAGTCAGCCTGCTCCAGAGGAAGGCTCAAGTACAGACTTGTCCAACTCAGCAGCTGCCTGTTGGGGTGAACAGAGCATAGCGCTGAGCACCTGGGTGCCTGTTGAATGCTTTGTCAGTCCCTGAGAGTGGGGCTGACCCCATTTCAAATGCAGTCAGCCCTGACAGTGTGGGGAGGGTCAGTCACCAGGTGCCGGCTGCTGTGGCTAGCAACGATGGATCCCATCCCAGGAGGACAGATTGTGATTGGTCGATACCCCAGGCACCCATGCCCTGGCTCTGACAGATGGTAAGGAAGTCCCCTGGGCAGCAAGTCGCCCACTCCACAACCTGCACATACACTACTAGCTAGCTGGGTGACCCAGAACAGTCACGAGATAAGCATGGGTGGCCTTGTGAGTCCCCATGCAGTGGAAGTCCATCTATGACTCTCTCAAGATGAGACCCATTTCAAGGCTCTCTCTAGTCTCTCAAACTCTCCCATGACAGGAAACATGTTCTCAGCATTCCTATTGAGCTGGGCTGTACTGTCGTGTTCCACCTCACCAATAAAAGTCCACAGCAATGACTTTTTGCAGCATGTATCCTCCTCTCAAGCATGGATCATCTTGGTAAAAATTCCAGAACGTTCATGTGTCCTCAAAGCCTGGAATAGCGTAATAATGCCAGAATAATAAATGACAAGAGGGCTATGTTGGCAACTAAATATGGTAAATGCTATAGAATATTCTAGGTCTCTTGCTCTTTACCTCCTTGAATAAGTGCTCTTCTGCCAAAGGAAACAGGAAGTGAGGCATTTCTGTCATTGCAGACCAGGAACCCTTCTTAAGAAGCAACTGAACACATGATTTAGCATCAGCCATGTATGATGTTGTTGTTCAGCTCTGACTCATAAGGAATCTGTATAGGGTTCCCAAGGCTCTAAGTCTTCGTGGGATCAGAAAGCCTCATCTTTCTCTCACAAAGCAGCTGGTGGACTTGAACTGCTGACCTTGTGGTTTGCAGTCCAGTGTTTATCTTACAGAGCCACCACGCTTACAACGTCAACTATGTTGTTGAGTCCTTTGCTTCTGCCACTGTGTCTACCCATCTCATTGGGGGTCTTTCTCTTACTCACTGAATCTCCTCTCTTCTTTCCTCCTTCCATTCTTCATTCTTTCTCTCTTCCTTCATCTCTCTCTCTCTGTCTTTCTCTCACTGTTTTACAAACACAGACCAATCAGGGATATTATGCTCTGAAGAAGTGTACGGTGTGAAATGCCAGGACTTAAAAGGGGATGGGAGTAAGGAAGATTGAAGAAGAATTGATGCCTTTGAATTATGGTTGTTGGCATTGTATGGACCACCAGAAAAATGAACAAAGGAAAAAATACAGCCCGATGCTCCTTAGAAGTGAGGATGGTGAGACTTTGTCTCATAAACTTCAGACTTGTTGTCAGAAGGGAACAATCCTTGGAGAGGGGCGTCATGCTTGGTAAAGCGGAGGGTCAGGGAAAAAGAGGGAGACCCCAACGAGATGGATTGATGTAGTGTTTAAAACAATGCATTCCAACATAGCAACTGTTGTGAGGATGGGGCAGTGTGTTTTCTTCTGTTGTTCACGGGATGGCTGCAAGCCACAATGTGACAGCAAACACCACCAAAAGGGGGAAGGGAGGGTGGGTGTTGAGGTTTTCTGTGATTCAGCAGAGCTAGCTGTTATCCTGATGGACACTGGGCTTCTCTATGGTCACTTCTAATACCAACACAGAAGAGCAATGCCCTAGGAACAAACTCCTGTCACCCCGAGGCATTGTCCAAAGGTTTGAGCACGTCCTTATAGAAGACATTCCTCATCCTCCCTGAGTACCTCGTGGAAAGGCAGCTACAGAACTTCCTAATGGACTGTCCTCTCTGGTCAGTAGCTCCTCTGTGCACAGTGTATGTCTTGGATGAGCAGCGTGTGACATCATCACTCCAGGCAGAACGGGCATCAAGAACAGTGTGAGCTCCACTGTCTCTCGGCTTGTGATCTCGAAAGAGATGATGAAAACTGCTACTCCCAACCTAGCTGAGCCCCGAGAAGAGGTAGTGTCCTGGTCTCCTAGGGCTGAAATACTACAAGTAGGGGCTTTAAAGAAGAGGGTATATTCTCTCATGGTTCAGGACACCTGAAGTCAGGGTCCCCACTCTAGGGAAAACCCCCTTTCCTTTGGGCTCTGGGGGAGATGCCTGTGTCATCTACTACAACTCCAGTGTTCCTCAGCTTCTCCTTGATGAGTCCCACAGGAATATAGCTCATATCTTCCAACCCCCACACAAAATATGCATCAGCTTGGCTGGACCATGAGTCTCGGTGGTTTGTCAGTGATGTAATGATCTCTCAATGGGATAAACAAATTAAGGAATTCAGGGTGGATTATTCTGTTGTTAAGTGCCTTCAAGTCGGTTCCAACTCTTAACAACCATGTGTAGGGTTTTTGAGGAGTGGCTGGTGAGTTTGAACCACCAACTTTGTGATTCAAACCGAACTTCAGGTTGAGTGCTTATCCTACAACATCACCCTTAATCCCACAATGCCCTCCTTGTCCAGTGTATGCGGGATTCCTGAGTGTGGCATACAACACCTTTCATCTTGCAAAAAAACAAAGAGAGAGAGATGAGTAGAGAAGTAAGCACCCACTACCATCAAGAAGATGAGCCAGGAGAAGAGTGCATCCTTTGTCCTAGGGGTCCCTGCACGTGAAGCTCCCGGATCCAGAGAAAGACTGATGCCAAGACACATGGGAATCTCCAAAGAATGCTGAGTCTACAGGTGCTGAAAGGGAACAGGGACCTTTCTCCAGAGTCGGTCCTCCGAACTGGGACTTCTAACCTCCCAAATTGTGAGACAGTAAATTCGGGGGTGAGGGGGTGTTCTTTTATAAAGTTTAATGTTGTAGCAATATATATGCAACAAAACATTTGCCATTCCAACCATTTTTATGTGCATGACCCAGCCACACCAACCACACTCCATTTCCAAATCTTTCTTTCTCTCTTTCTCCTTAA
Organism: Chrysochloris asiatica; assembly: GCF_000296735.1. Taxonomy (NCBI): domain Eukaryota; kingdom Metazoa; phylum Chordata; class Mammalia; order Afrosoricida; family Chrysochloridae; genus Chrysochloris; species Chrysochloris asiatica. The sequence continues at coordinate 7,904,763 of NW_006408574.1, forward strand.
TTTTTCTCCTCCCACCTTCTTTTCTCGTTTTTTTATTTGCAGGAAATGCTCCCGATGACTTGCCCTAATGAGATGATAAGTACATATTGTTTCCCTTCCAATATGAAAAATAAATAAATAAAAGATAGCTGTTCCAGTTTCTTTTCCTTCCTTTTCTTTTTAACTGTCTTCCCTGTCACCCAAGTTAACACTTGTCTACACAGACCCGACAGCACTTAACAACAACGATGCTTTACCCAGTGAATAATTCTCCCTTCCTTCCCACCCCTGGTAACCACCATGGAATGTTTATTATAGCATGCAATTTTTTTCCTTACGTTTTTAAAGAAGTGGTGTCACACAGTAGCTGTCTGCAATAGGCTAATCCCATACAGCATGATAACCTCCAGCTTCCTCCCTGTTATGTGGAGTTGAGCAGGTTCATTGTTATTCTTCAGGGGTGTGTAATATTCCATTGTGTGTATGTGCCAAAGTTTGTTCCGCCATTTCTCTGCTGATGGGCATGTAGATTGTCTCCACCTTTTTGCTGTTGTGAATAATACTGCAACAATCATGGGGGTGCAAATATCTACGTGGCCCAGCTTTTATTTCTTGAGGATATGGACCAAGTAGAGGGTCAGGCAGGATTTCTATGTCCAACCTTCTGAGAAAGTGCCATACCAGTTTCCACTGTGGTTGCACCATTTTACAGTCGTGGGTTAATGTGCTGGATTGCAAGGTTGGTTTGAAATGCAAGGTTGGTAGTTCAGGCTCACCACCCACTCCTTGAAAACCCTATACAGGGTCGCTATGGGTCAGAACTGACTCAATGGCACTTAACAACAACAACAACAACCAGTAATGCCGGGGGATGGTCCCATACTTTCCACATTCTTCAGTATTTGTTATTTTCTGGGTTTTGAGCTTTGTTATAAATGCTGGTGTAAGATGTTGTCTCATTGTTTTGATTCACATCTCCCTCATGGTTAAGGGTCGTGATTTCTTCATGTGTTTGTTGGCCTCCTGAATGTCTACTTTGGTGAAGGGTCTGTTCATGTCCTCTGCCAATTCTTTAGTAGGATTACTTGTCTTTTTATTGAGGGGTTGAAGTTCTATAAGTTTTCGAAGTAATCCTTTCTTTGTCTGCCACCACTTGGCTGACAGATTTTCGAACTGTGGTGGCTTGTGTGTTACTATGATGCTGGAAGCTATGGTAACGGTATTTTAAACACCAGCTGGGTCCCCCATGGTAGACAAGTTTCAACAGAGCTTCCAGACTAAGACAGACTAGGAAGAAGGAGAGATGGACTACTTCTGAATGTTTACCTACCGAAAACCTTAGGAATAGCAGTGGAACACTGTCAGATATAGTGCCGGAAAATGAAACCATTATGAATCGCACCAGAATATTGTCAGATGTAGTGCCAGAATATGAGCTCCTCTGGTTGGGAGGCACCCAAAATGTGACTGAGGAAGAGCTGCCTCCTCAAAGTAGAGTTGGCTGTGATGACATGAATGGAATAAAGCTTTAGGGACCTTCAATTGCTGATTGGTACAACTCAGAATAAGGAGAAACAGCTGCAAATATCCATTAATAATTGGAACATGAAATGTATGAAGTATGGCTCTAGGAAAACTGAAATTTGTTAAAAGAAAGAAAAGAAACGGAACACATTGACATGGATATCCGAGGCATTAGGGGGTTGGAATGGACTGGTAGTGGCCATTTTGAATCTGATAGTCACATGATTTACTATACCAGAAGAACACATGTAAGAAGAATGGCATTGCATTCATCATCAAAAAGAACATTTCAAGATCTATCCTGATGTGCTTAAAACCATAAGGTCAGAAGTTTGAATCTATCAGCCACTCGGTGGGAAAAGATGAGACTTCCTTCTTCTATAAAGATTTACAGTCTCAGAAACCCTATACAGGGTCATTATGAGTAGGAACTGACTCCACAGCACACCACTATCTTGAAATACAACACTGTCTGTGATAGGATAATATCCTAGACCTACAAGGAAGACCAGTTAATACTCAATTATTCAGATTTATTCGCTAACCACTAAAGGCAGTGATAATGAAATTCAAGAATTCTACCAACTTCTTCAGTCTGAAATTGATCAAACATGCAATTAAGATATATTGATCATTACTGGCCATTGGAATGCAAAGGTTGGAAACAAAGAGGAAGGAACAGTGGTTGGAAAATATGGCCTTGGTGATAGAAATGATACTGGAGATGGCCTGATAGAATTTTGTAAGACCAATGATTTCTTCATTGCAAACACCTTTATGAAACAACATAAAAAACAACAGCACGTAGACCTCACCAGATGGAATACACAGAAATCAAATTGACTACAATTATGGGAAGAGATGGTGAAAAAGCCCCATATCATCGGCCAAATCAAGGCAGGAGCAGATTGTGAAACAATCAATTGCTCATATGCCAGTTCAAGCTGAAACTGAAGAAAATGAAAACAAATCCACAAGAACCAAAATATGACCTTGACTATGTTGTTGTTAGGTTCCATCATGTCAGTGCCAACTCATAGTGACCGTATGCACAGCAGAACAAAACACTGCCCCATGCTGGGCCAACCTCACCACTGTTGCCACACTTGAGTCCATTGATGCTACCACTTTGCCAATGCATCTTACTGGGGGTCTTCCTCTTTTTCTCTGACCCTCAGCCTTACCAAACATGATATCCTTCTCTAGTGACTGGTCCCTCTTGACAATATGTCTGAAGTATAAGAGACGAGGTTTGGCCATCTTGGCCTCCAAGGAGCACTCTGGCTGCACTTCTTCCAGTACGGATCTATTGGTTCTTTTCGCAGCCCATGGCACTTTCCTAATTCTCCAACACCATACTCAAAAGCATCAATTCTTCTATGGTCTTCCTTATTCACTGTCCAGCTTTCACATGCATATGAGGTTTTTGAAAATACCATGGCTTGAGTCAGGCGCACCTTAGTCCTCAAGCTGACGTCTCTGCTCTTGAACACTTTAAAAAGTTCCTGTGCAGCAGATTTGCCTAATGCAATACGTTGTTTGATTTCTTGACTGCTGCTTCCAGGAGTGTCGATAGTTGATCCAAGAAGAATGAAGTCCTTGATAACTTCAATCTTTTCTCCACTGATAAGAATGTTGTTTATTGGTCCAGTAGGGATGATTTCTGTTTTCTTTACATTGAGATGTAATCCATACTGAAGGCTGTGCTCTTTGATCTTCATCAGTAAATGTTTTAAGTCTTCTTCACTTTCAGCAAGCAAGGTTGTATCATCTGCATATCACAGGTTGACCTTGAATATATCCCACCTGAATTTGGAGATCATCTGAAAAACAGATTTGATGCATTAGACGCTAATGACCAAAGACCAGAAGAGTTGTGAGATGACATCAAGAACATCATACAGGAAAAAAGCAAAAGGTCATTAAGAGACAAGACAGAAGGAGAAGACCAAAATGGATGTCAGAAAGAGACTCTGAAACTTGCTCTCTAGCGTAGAGATGCTAAAGCAAATGGAAAGAAATGAGGAGTTAAAGGAGCTGAACAGAAAGTTTCAAAGGTCAGTTTGAGAAGACAAAGTCAAACGCTATAACGAGACATGCAAAGACTTGGAGTTAGAAAACTAAAAGGGATGAGCATGCTCAGTATTTCTCAAGCTGAAAGAACTAAAGAGAAAATTCAAGCTTGGACTTGCAGTATTGAAGGGTGATATTTGATGGACAAAATGGACTTCTGGTGTGTAGACCTGGAGGACCAAAACTGAACTGTGAACCACAAGGTTGACAGTTCAAACCCACCAGCTGCTCCTCGGTAACACTTTACAGGGTTGCTTTTGGTCAAAATGGGCTCAACAGCACTTAACAACAAAAAAAATGGGCAAAATATTGAATGATGCAGAAATCATCTACAGAAGATGGAGTATACAATCTGTCTAGGCGGAGCTGATGAAATGAAATGCACATTCATCTCTTGTGATATAATAGTGACGCTGTGGGTTAATGCACCAGACTGCAAAGCCGTTTGAACTGCAAGGTTGGCAGTTCAAGCTCACCAGCTGCTCCTTGGAAACCCTATACAAGGTCGCTATGGGTCAGAAACGACTCAACGGCACTTCACAACAACAACAATTGTTATCAGGACTGCTTGTGAGGGTTGGAAATGTAAAGGTAGATGTTTTGTAGCAAGAAGGGGAGTGATTGACTTTGCCGTCTAGGAGCGGAGGTCCCTGGGACCATCAAGGGGGAAGAGCGGAGAGCGGGTTCCTACCCAGAGAAGCAGTGATGCCTGATATGGAGGCAGAGACCATGATGTGGAGAGATGGAGCAGCTGGGGACTTTAGACACAGGGAGGGAGACGGGCTGTGTGCTGATGACCGAGGGGCAGGCTAGTAGAGTATACCTTTTGGTTGGTTGATGATGCATGGAGGGGATTGTAACCATGGCAATGAAACAATATAAGATAGGATGAATGTAAAACGAATGTTATCCCATGTAAACTATCACATAATTCACAATAAAACATTAAAAAAAGAAGACGAAGACGAAGACGAAGACGAAGACGAAGACGAAGACGAAGACGAAGAAGAAGAAGAAGAAGAAGAAGAAGAAGAAGAAGAAGAAGAAGAAGACGAAGACGAAGATGAAGACGAAGACGAAGACGAAGAAGAAGAAGAAGAAGAAGACGAAGAAGAAGACGAAGACGAAGAAGAAGAAGACGAAGACGAAGACGAAGACGAAGAAGAAGAAGACGAAGACGAAGACGAAGAAGAAGAAGACGAAGAAGAAGAAGAAGAAGAAGAAGACGAAGACGAAGACGAAGACGAAGAAGAAGAAGACGAAGACGAAGAAGAAGAAGACGAAGACGAAGAAGAAGAAGACGAAGACGAAGACGAAGACGAAGAAGACGAAGACGAAGAAGAAGAAGACGAAGACGAAGACGAAGAAGAAGAAGAAGAAGAAGAAGAAGAAGAAGAAGAAGAAGAAGAAGAAGAAGAAGAAGACGAAGAAGAAGAAGAAGAAGAAGAAGAAGA
>NW_006408574.1:7909892-7924695 GCF_000296735.1 Chrysochloris asiatica
GAAGAAGAAGAAGAAGAAGAAGAAGAAGAAGAAGAAGAAGAAGAAGAAGAAGAAGACGAAGACGAAGACGAAGACGAAGAAGAAGAAGAAGGAAGCGTAACTTAGCCCTAGAGTGTGAGGCAGAATCGGTCCAAGGGTTGGCCTTTGATGGATCTTCAAGCCTTCAGGCAAAACAAGTGATCAGTCAGATTTATCCGAAGTGGCGTAGTTTGATAAGTCAAAATTGAAGGAAATTGATACCGAAGAAAAAAATATTCTCCCCTGAAGGAAACTATCCAGCATGAGAAAGAATGTGTTAGAACATCATAAAATGGGGATCTCGTCCCAAGAACAAATTTCAACATTGCTTGAGTACATTGATTTTATAGGCTTGATTGTGGAAAACCTATGTGTTTGTAAAGATTTTGGGCATCTTCTAATGTCTTCTCATCCATACTCTCTGGCTAAGAGTGCAGAGGTAGTCAATGCCCCATTGCTTTTGTTTCAAAACTTTCCATTGGTGTGTTTAGTTCCACATGGCAGATGCTGTCACAGATCTCACCATAGAAGATCTTTATGTGTGTAGTCCTTGCCCTCCCTGGAGGAAAAGCCACTTTCTCCATAATCTTCAGGAAGTTGCATGCTTTTTCTGCTTCTCATAGTTTATTTTCATTTCTAATGTAGCAGTAAGATAATAAATATACCTTGAGAAAAAAATGGAGAAGATGGAAGGTGTACACAGACTCATTGTACCAAAAAGGAATGGTCAATGTTCAATCATCTCAAGAGGTAGCACATGACCAAGAACTGATAGTATTTAAGGAAGAGATCCAAGTTGCACTCAAGACATTGGCAAAGAACAAGGCTCTAGGAATTGATGGAATACAAACGGAAATCTTTCAGCAAACTGTGCAAAGAAATTTGGAAGACAGCTACCAGGCCAAGTGTTCAGAAGAGATCCATATTTGTGCCCATTCCAAAGAGAGGTGACCCAGCAGAATGCAGAAATCATCTAATAATATCATTAATGTCATATGCAAGTAAAATTTATTGAAGATAACTTTTAAATGTCTGCAACAGTACATTGACAGGGAACCATCAGAAACTCAAGCCAGTTTCAGATGAGGATGTGGCTATAGGTGAAATATTTTGATACACACAAGTGTCTAATTTTTAGGAGGTCCCAGTCATCTATTTTTCCTCCATAGTTCGTGTATTTTCAGTTATATTTGATAGTCTATTCATGCCCTGTATCAGCACTCCTAGATTTATCCCTACTTTTTCTCTGGTGGTCTTTATAGTTCTAGGTTTTACATTTAGGTCTTTATTCCATGTTAAGTTCGTTTTGTATGTAGTGTGAGATATTTTTCATTCTTGTTTCATCCTTCTGCAAATGGATTTTGAGTTTTGCCAATACAATTTGCTGAACAGACTATCTCTTCCTCATTTAATGTATTTTGGTCCTTTGTCAAAGAGCAACTGAGCATAAGTGGATGAATTTACTTCTGAATTCTTAATTACTTTCCATTGATCTATGTGTATTTCATTGTACCAGTCCCAGGCTGCTTTGATTATTGTGGCTGTGTAGTAGGTTTTGAGATCAGAAATGAGAAGCCTCCAATTTTGTTCTTTTTAAGTTGTGGTTGTTGTAATTAAATGCTGTTGAGTCAGATCTGACTCATAGCGACCCTGTATAGAGTTTCCAAGGAGCAGCTAGTGGGTTTGAACTGCCCACCTTGTGGTTTACAGCCCTGTGTAGATCCTACACTGCCACACCAGAAGTCCTTTTTTTTATCTGGAATTTCTTTCCTTTCCATATAAAGTTGTTGTTTTCATTAGTTGCTGTCAAGTCAGCTGCTACTCACAGCGACCCTATGCACGGCAGAACAAAACAGTGCTCAGTCCTACATCATCTTCACAATGGTTACGCTGGAGCCTCTTGCTGCTGCAAATGGGCCAATCCATCCTTTTGGGGTTTTCCTCCTTTTCACTGACTCTCCACTTTATCCAACATGATAATGTGTCTCAAGTATGAGAGATGAAATCTCGTCATCTTGGCTTCTAAGGAACATTCCGGCTGTACTTCTTCCAACACAGATTTGTTTGTTCTTCTGGTGGTCCGTGGTACCTGTAATATTCTTCTCCAGCACCGTAACTTCAATGCATCAATTCTCCTACAGTCTTCCTTATTCATTGTTCATTTTCACACGCATATGAGGCTACTGAAAAGAAGTTTTTCCATCTCTTTAAAGAACACTGTTGGAACTGGATTGGGATTGGGTTATATCTGTAGAGTGCTTTGGAAAATGTGGACATTTTCACCATGTTAAGTCTTCCTATCCACAAGCATGGTCTGTATTCTTCTATTTTTCCAGGTCTCTTTTGGTTTCTTGCAGTAGTGTTTTGCAGTTTTCTTCCTGTAGGCCTTTTGCTTTTCTGGTTAAATTTATTCCCAAACAGTTCACCTTTTGAGTGGCTATAGCAAATGATTCTGCTTTCCTGAGTTCCTCCTCAGAGCTTTCTTTATTAGTATAAAGGAATCCAACGGATCTTTGTATGTTGATTTTGTACCCTGCCACTTTGCTGAATCTCTCAATGACTTTTCAGCAATTTTCTTGTTGAGTCTTTGGGATTTTCTAAGTATAAGACCACACCATCTGCAAATAGAGAGAGAGATTGTTCATGAGGGATATTGGTTTATGGTTTCCTTTTATGGTGATGCCTTCACCTAGTTTCGGTATCAGGATTATGTCAACTTCGTAAAATGAGTTTGGGGACTGTCCAAGCTTTTCTACATTCAGAAGAATTTGAGTAGAATTGGTGTCAGTTCTGCTCTGAATTTGAGGTAGCATTCACTAGTAAAACCAGTTGGGTCCAGACTTTTCTTGGCTGTTGCAAGTTTTTAATGACTTGATCAATTCTTTCTTTTGTTAGTGGTCTGTTCACAGTTTCTGTGTTAGTTTACGTAGGTCATGTGTTTCTAGAAAAGTGTCCATTTCTCCGAGATTTTCCGATTTTCCAGAGTACAATTCTTCATAGTATTCTGTCATCATCCTTTTTATTCCTGTTGGTTCGGTTGTGACACCGCTTATATATTTCTAATTTGTATCATTTGCATCTTCTCCTTTTCTTTTATGAGATTTGCCAATGGTTTATCAAAAACCTCTATTTGTTAATACCACCCACTTGTGGTATTATGTTATAGCAACTCTAACTAACCTCTATGGATAATTAATAACGAGTTAAGACAGACCTGTTAGCATGGCATTCTTCATTTCCAAGCAGGATTTTACTCACAAGCGTGTCGGTGTTGCCGCTTGCTCTCTAGCCCGTTCTGACTGGAGGCAATTCCAAGGGTGCAGAGCAGAACTGCTCCACAAACACGGAGTGCCAGGCTTGTCTTCCAAGCACCTCTGGATGGATTCCACAGAAAAATCTAACCAAACATGAAAATACCCATGCAACTCCCCAGGCCATTCTGCCAGGTTTGTGACCAATGGCAAGATGGCCCACTAGCGAGTCTTCCCATATCTCTGAGGCGTACTCACCTGGAATAGGTACTTCAGAATCACCTGGGGTACATCTCCAACCCCCACTATTCTGATGACGCTTCTTGGATGGCAACCCAAGTTTTAAGTTGTTGCTGTTTTTGTTAGGTGCCATCAAGTTGGTGCTGACTCATAGTGACCGTACGCCCAACAGAACGAACCAGCACCCGGGCCTGGGCCAACCTCACAATTGTCGTTACGCTTGAGCCCACTGATGCTGCCACTGTGCCAATCCATCTCGTTAGGGGGCTTCCTCTTTTTCTCTGACCCTCCACCTTACCAAACGTGATATCATTCTCCAGGGACTGATCCCTCCTGACAATATGTCTGAAGTATGAAAGACTAAGTCTGGCCATCCTGGCCTCTAAGGAGAGCTCTGGCTATACTTCTTCCAACCACAGATTGGTTTGTTCTCCTGGCATTTTTTAATATTCTCCTCCAACACCATAACTCAAAAGCATCAATTCTTCTACAGTCTTCTTTATTCACTGTCCAATGTTCGCATGCATATGAGGCGGTTGAAAATACCATGACTTGGGTCAGGCGCACCTTCGTCCTCAAACTGACAACTTTGTTCTTCAACACTTTAAAAAGGTCTTGTGCCACAGATTTGCCTAATGTAATACGTCGTTTGATTACTTGACTGTTATTTCTATGCGTGTTGATAGTTGATCCTAGAAAAATGAAGTCTTTGACAACTTGGATCTTTTCTCCAAGTATTGTGATGTTATTTATTGGTCCAATGGTGAGGACTTTTTTCTTTACATTGAGATGCAACCCACACCAAAGGCTGTGATTTTTGATCTTCATTAGTAAGTATTTTAAGTCCTCTTCACTTTCCGCATGCAAGGTTGTATCATCTGTAAATTGCAGGTTGTTAATGAGTCTTCCTCCTATCCTGATGTCACATTTTTCTTCATATAACCCAGCTTCTCAGATTATGTGCTCAGCATACAGGTTGAAAAAGTATGGTGAAAGAATACAACCCTGGCACATACCTTTCCTAATTTTAAACCATTCAGTGTTCCCTTGTTCTATTCAAACAACTGCTTCTTGGTTTATGTATAGATTCCTTATGAGCACAATTAAATGCTCCATAGTACTCATTCGCAATGCTGTCCATAGTTTGTCGTGATCCACACAATCAAAAGCCTTTACATGGTCAATAGAGCATAGATAAAAATGTTTCTGTGTATTTCTTTCATCTTTTTTATGCTTTTGGCATCGAAGTTTTAAGTAGCTCCAGGTAATTCTGATCCACTCTCCTCCCCACTCCTCAACCCACCCCAAGTGCTGAACCACTGAGTATTAGTTCTCGATTATACTCAGTTACTAGAAAGAAAGAAACCTGGGTCATAATCCTAATTCCCTTCTGACATACTTCAGTGGAGTTAGTATTTAATGATGCATACTTGACTTAGATCAGAAATGCCTTATAGGAATTATCTACTAGAATTGCATTGTTGCACATTCTGAAAGATCATAGTTTTATCATCTGATATGTTAACCAACATTCCTTACACGGATCCTCCACCAAATTCCATGCCAGAAAAAGGATGTTCCCCATAGCTGAACACATGTGTGTCTTTCCAACAGACAGTGATGAGATAAAAGGACACATTTTCCCCAGTTGTAAGAATCATACCTTTTTAAGCACTAAGAGTTCGTAGGAACAATACATTGTGAGACAGAACTTTCTGCAGTGAATAAAATGTTCTATATTTTCAGTTTCCAATATAGTATCCATTGGTGTCATACTATGGTAACGTGTGTGTTTCTGGGATGCTGGCAACTCTGCCACCATTTTTCAAAGACCAGCAGAGTCACTCATGGTGGGCAGACTTCATCAGAACTTCAAACTAAGACAGACCATCTACTTCTAAAATAATTGGACAGTGAAAATTTTATGAAGAGTAGTAGAACATTATCTGATATAGAGCTTAAAATCAAAAAGGTGTGCATCAGAGTTGTATCCTGTCAACACAATTATTTAATCTGTATGCTCGTCATACGATCCAATAAACTGGATTCTATGAAGAAGACTATGGCATCAGAATCGGAGGAAAACTCATTCATCACCTGTGCCATGCAGATGACATAAACTTGCTCGCTGAAAGCAAAGAGGAATTGAAGTACTTACTGATGAGGCTCAGAGACAACAACCATCAATGTGGGTTATACCTCAACGTGCAGAACACAAAAGTCCTCTCAACTGGACCAATAAACAACATCATAATAATTGAAGACAAGATTGAAGTGGCCAAAGGTTTCATTCTATCTGGATCCACAATCAATGCCCATTGGAAGCTGCAGTCAAGAAATCAAGTGATATCTTGCATTGGGTAAATCTGCTGCAAAAGACCACTTAAAGTGTTAAAAAAAAAAAAAAAAAGCAAAGATGTTTCTCTGGGAACTAAGGTACACCTGACCCAAGCCATGGTATTTCCAATCATCTCATATGCATGTGAAAGTTGGGCAATGAATAAGAAGGACCAAAAAAGAATTGATGCCTTTGAGTTACAGTGTTGGAGAATATTGAAAGTACCATGAACTGCCAGAAGAGAAGTACCGTCAGAATGCTCCTTAGAAGCCAGGATGGCGGGATTTCGTCTCACATACTTTGGGCATGTTATCAGGAGGGACTAGTCCCTGGAGAAGGGCATCAGGCGTGGTCAGGTAGAAGGTCAGTGAAAAAGAGGAAGACCCCCAACGAGATGGATTGGCAAAGTGACAGCATCAATGGGCTCAAGAGTACCGGTGTTTGTGAGGATGGTACAGGACTGACAAGTGTTCTGTTCTGTCATACACGGGACAACTAAGCCTCAACTTTACCAACCATGGTGTCTTTTTCTAGCAATTAGTCTTTTCTGGGGAGTCCTGGTGTGGCGCTGTGGGTTAATGCGCCAGACTGCAAAGCCGTTTGAACTGCAAGGTTGGAGGTTCAAGCTCACCAGCTGCTCCTTGGAAACCCTATACAGAGTCGCTATGGGTTGGAACCAACTCAACGGCACATAACAACAACAGTCTTTTTTAATGGCATGCCCGAACTACCCTTGTTTCTCGGGAGCACACCCAGTGTGACTGGTGGTACAACAGTTAAAACACATGGTTGCTAATCGAAGAAAGGTTGATGGTTCAAATACACCCAGAGGCTCTCTGGGAAAGACAGCCTCCCATGAAGATTGGGGCAGTTCTACTCTGCACCCCACGTGGTGCCACTGGGAGTCGAACTAATCTCAATGGCACCCAATAATCACAACTAACATGTGACAGGAATAAACTGAAAATTGTTCTTTGTGTCAAGTCACTTAAATTTAAAGAGGTCCATTTGTAAGGACGTTTTGGTCGTATCAACTTGTAGATGAAACGTACCTGTGAGTATAGCTGGCACATATTTACATTGTGGTTCCAATCTCAGCGCCAAATGCAAACGTTAAGTCATAAGAATGTAACTAGCTGGTAGTAATTGATTTGAAAGGATTTGAGTGTGGCGGACTTCAGCTGTAAAAGCTTGACTGCTTCCAATAACAAGGAATCGGTCCCAGGAAAGGGGAGGCATCTCCCTGGACAGCCTGAGTCCTGGACAGTGCTTCCAATCATTGACCTTTCCCAACCTGAATGATGGCCTGAGCCTTTACTCGCCTCTCTGTCGGGACCCTTCCTCTCTCCAACAACCCCCTACCCCCTACAGAAGCTGGCCTGAAATCTTGATTTGTGTCATTTACATGTGGCAAGGGCATGTTCGGGAGATGAAGGGCCTGGTGGCCTTGCAGAATTTCCAGAAAGACCAGTAGCCATAGGGTCCTCTCAGACTTAGAGCAACCCATCATGTGTCAGAGTTGAACTCTGCTCGTAGGGTTTCCAATGGTTGATTTTTTGGATGTAGATTACCAGGCCTTTCTTCTGATGCACTTTGGGGTGGACTCAGACCGCCATCCTTATGGTCAGCAGCACATTAACTGCTCAGGCCACCCAGGGATTCCCAAGGGTTTCCAGTCCTGAGCCCTATAAACATTTGGGACCAGGTAGGATTTCGTTGAGTTAGCTGTCCTATGTATGGTAGAGTGTCTAGTAGCACCCAGACCTCCACACTACACACGCCAGCACCCCAGAAAGGACAATCAAATGTACCTCCATGGTTGACAACCACAGATCAAGATGGTTGACTCTTGGACCATGGAGTTCTTAAGAAAGGAAACCGAATCTTACTTCATTAACATTTTTAATCTCTCATAGTAGCAGAGTCCTTGGGCTGTATAGTATGCCTTGGTCACACAACGGTAAATGCTCCACTGCTCATGGAAAGAGCAGGGCGCTGAAACCACCTGGGCCCTGCAGCCGAAAGCCCTGACGATCTGCTTCCACAAACATCTGTCATGGGGGGTTGTGATGCATCAGAATCTACTCATTGGTACTGAACCACAACAAATGGTGCTTGAGTAAATGAATAAAAAGCCACTTGAAAACCATGTTTCTGTCCCCCTAAGTGCTTTGCATAAAAAGGAGCTCTGTAGCATAGTGGTTACGGATCGGGCCGTGAACCGCAAGGTCAGCAGTTCGAAACTACCAGCCGTTCCGTGGGAGAAAGATGAGGCAGTCTGCTCCCATAAAGATTTACAGCCTTGGAAACCCTGTGTAGGGTCACTATGAGTCAGAACCAACTCCACGGCACATAACAACCACAACAACAAGTGCTTTGCATAGTATAGGTCCCAATCGGCAAATGCTTTCTGATGGCTAATGTTCACACAACAACGCTGTGACTTCATATGATAAGCACTGGACTGTGAGCTACAAGGTCTACGGTTCGAGCCCACCAGCCACTCCACGGGAGAAACATGAGGCTTTCTGCTCCCGTGAAAATCTAGAAAAGCCTCAGAAACCCTGTACAGGGTCACTATGAGTCGGAACCGACTCCACAGCACATCACCACCACCACCAGGAGTTAGATCAGACCCCTCAGCAATGGGTGTGGTACCTTGAATTTACTTTTCTATCCAACATCTTAATTTGCATCAAGTGATTGGGTTGTTGTTGTTAGGTGCCATCGAGTCGGTACCGACTCATAGCGACCCTATGCACAACAGAACGAAACACTGCCCAGTCCTAGGCCAACTTCACAATTGTTGCCATGCTTGAGCCCATTGATGCTACTACTTTGCCAATCCATCTCACTGGGAGTCTTCCTCTTTTTCTCTGACCCTCCACCTTACCAAACCTGATATCCTTCTCCAGTGACTGGTCCTTCCTGACAATATGTCAGAAGTATGAGAGATGAAGTTTGGCTATCCTGGCCTCCAAGGAGCACTCTGGCTGCACTTCTTTCAACACAGAGTTGTTGGTTCTCTTGGCAACCCATGGCACCTTCAATATTCTCCTCCAACACCATAACTCAAAAGCATCAATTTTTCTATGGTCTTCCTTATTCACTGTCCAGCTTTCGCATGCATATGAGGTTATTGAAAATACCATGGCTTGGGTCAGGCACACCTTAGTCCTCAAGCTGACATCTTTGCTATTCAACACTTTAAAAAGGTCTTGTGCAGCAGATTTGCCTAATGGCAATATATCGTTTGATTTCTTGACTGCTGCTTCCATGAGTGTTGATAGTTGATCCAAGAAGAATGAAGTCCTTGACAACTTCAATCTTTTCTCCATTGATAAGAATGTTGCTTATTGGTCCAGTGGTGAGGATTTTTGTTTTCTTTACATTAAGATGCAATCCATACCGAAGGCTGTACTCTTTGATCTAGGACTATGCAAATAAGGTGTACAGGGTTCTCAGGCTGGGATTGGTTAGTTTTGCCCTCCAGCTAGGTTTCAAAGGCCCCGTCTCAGAAGCAGAGATGGAAGATCCCAGGACCATCAAGAAGCAAAGAGCATGAGTGGCACATGAGACATCAAGAGGTGATGGCAGAGACTACAGCACAGACAACAGCAAAGGTGGTGGCATGGAGAGACAGAACAGCTGCTGGCTTCCAGGACCATGGACCGACTCAAGCTGAGTGCCTACAGGCAGGAGGCTGGCTTGCAGAATGAGCTCTTTGGGCATTCACAGAGTGGCTTTTGCTTTGTTAACACTTGTTAACGAGCAGGACAGAGACCAAGGGGCCACATGGCTGAAAGGCTGAAGACAGAGTGAGGTGTGTCTGCAGCAGGGCAGAGAAGAGGCGTTGCTCCTGACCGGAGACCTGCTGTGTCCTGAGTTGCTTTGATCCTGAATTGTACCCTGTTCACATCCCTAATAAAGCCCATCATCGTGAGGATTGTTATAAATTCTGTGTGGCCGTTACAGTGGATTATCAAACCCAGATGTGAGGCAGAGTGCAGTGCAAGGGATGCTTGGTGTCAAAATAGCACAAAGAAGGTTGTAAGGTGGAAGCAGGTCTGACCTTCGCTTCATGGGAGTCGGTCTTGGGCTGGATTTGAGTTTTAGTGGTTATGAGTCAGGCTGCCAGCCTTAAGATCAGCAGTTCGAAACTACCAGCTGTTCTGCAGGAGAAAGATGAGGTTTTCTGCTCCTGTAAAGTTTGACAGCCTCGGAAACCCTGCGCAGGATTGCTATGATTTTTACGACTTTTTTTGAACATTGAGTAACGTGAGTCTCCCAATTTTGTTCTCCTTTTCAGAATTTGTTTGGCATTACTTTTTTTTTTCTTTTTAAAGCTTCCCAAATGATTTTGAAATGCAGCCGACGTTAAGAGCTCACTGTTCTGGAGGTAGCTAAGAAGAGAAGCGAGAACAAGAATGGAAACTTAAGCAGCCCTTTGTTTACATCATAACTTTGCAGATAGTTATTTGAAATCTTAAGGCTTCAGTTTTCTATTCTTAAAACGTGAAACTATCATGTTTATTGGTAGAGTATTTGGAAGTACCCAGAAGAGGGTTAAAATTCAAATTAACAAAAGCTACCCTCTGCCATCAGGTCGACTGGCAGTCATCGCAACTTTAACAGAGTAGACAAGTCCCTTAGGGTTTCTGAGACTGTCCACTTTACGGGAGCAGACTGCCTCATCTTCTCCCATGCAATGAGCAGCCGGTGGGTTTGAACCGCCAACCTTTGGGTCAGCAGCTGAGCTCTGAGCCACTAGGGTTCTGTGAGCATGTCGCAAGTGTTCAGTCAATTGTCCTCTTTGTGTTGAATGCTGTCAGAATCAACTCGATGACAACTGGTTTTGATGGAGAAAATGTAAACTTCTGTTGTGTAAATCAGGAGGAGGTGGGGCAAAAGGACTGTTCAATCTTAAGACTCTAGTCACAAGGGGCCTGGTGGCTGTGACCCCACACTCATACTGGGGCTTTCTGGCAGGGCTGGGGAGAAGAATGTCTTGAAAGGATAACTTACCAAATGGTCTGATCCTCCTTTCTGCAAGTCCAGAAATCCAACTTTACCCACATACCAGAGCTGGTCATGTTCTCAGGGATTTCCAGACCACAAGAACTTCAAGTATGATTGGAATGCCAAGATATTCATTTGTAAGATGATTTTTCTTTTTCTACGTTATATTCAAAGGAGCTTTGGTAGCATAGTGGGCCACCAGCTGGACTGCTAGCCACAAGGTCAGTATCTCAAATCTACCAGCTGCTCCATGGGAAACGGATGGGGCTTTCTGCTCCCATAAAGATTTACAGCCTCGGAAATGCTATACGGGATCACCAGTCCTGGGCTGCAAACCACAAGGTCAGCAGTTCAAACAACAGCGAGTCAGAACCGACTCCACAGCACATGACCACCACCATCGTATTATATCCCAAATACTTGTGTCAGGGTGTCGTTGTTGTTATGGTCTGTCAAGTCAGCTCCGACTTACATCGACCGTATAGAGGGTTCCCAAGGAGCAAGTGGTGGGTGTGAACTATGGACCTTGTGGTTTGCAGTCCAGTGCTGATCCTACAGCGCCACACCAGGAATCACTCCTGTATCGGTTAGCTTTGCTGAGTAACAACAACTCTGATGCTGAGATAAGCATTTGTTTATAAACAAGGGTGTTTGCTCACACGTAGAGGGTCCGCAGGGCAAGCCTGCTGATCTAGGCCAGTGTCCGTAGTCTCTCCTGGCTCTCTCAGGCATTTGTGGTCAGCTGGTGGCTTGGCTGTAGCCTGGGTAACCTAGGATGGCTTCTGTCATGTGTCTAGTGTTGTGGGCTATGTGCAACAGCAACAGGAGAACAATGGACCAATTGTTTCTCATCAGTGAGCAGGTGGCCTGGGTGTGTTTCATGGTAGTTCAGACAGACAGAGATGAGCACTCAAGGCCTCTTGGGACCTAGACTTAGAACTGAAACACATCACATCCATGACACTCTGTGGGTCAAAGCAAGTTACAAGAAAAGTCCAGGAAGAAAGGTCTGGTGATCTACTTGTGAAACTCAGCCTCCGAAAGCCCTATGGATAGCAATGGAGCATTGCCTTCTGACCAGTGCTGGAGGGATGAGAACCCGGTGATCCCACAAAGAACTCAAATGTTCGAATGACTATGAAGAAGGTTGAGACCAGACTGGGCTTTTGTTCTGTTGGACACGGGGTCCCCGTGAGTTGGAGCTGACTCCGCAGCAACAAACCACAGGAACCACTCCAATTGCATTTATCAACTTATTGAGGAATGATTGACTACATATAGTACAGTATATCCAGCTTTAATGAAAAATATTTTTTAAAGATCAGTCCAAATTCAAAGGGTGAGAAATAATCTCCCGTTATGAATGCGGTGGGATGTTCCTGGGTGATAAAAGTGGTTAAGCACACAGATGCCAGTCACGAAGTGTGGAGGTTTGAGACCACCCCGAGGTGCCTTGGAAGAAAGATGGACTCCTGAAAACCTAGCCGCTGAAAATCCGATGGGACCCTTCTACTCTGTCTATGCAGACACACATGGAGTCTCATGAGTCAGCATGAACTCAAGGACAAGCTGGTTTGGTTTGGTTTTAACTGATAGAAACAGATGTCAAGTCACATTGCACTTTGGGGGCCTGAGTACAGGGAGAGAAAGGGTTACACCTATGTGGACATCGTAGCATGGTGGTTAGTAGGACACCCACTGGAATTGGAACCACAGGGGTGGGGGTTGGAGCCCACCAGCTACTCCGTGGGAGAAATATAGACTTACTGATGCTGCAACCATTTACAGCCTCAGAAACCCTGAGTCACAACCAACTTAACACATAACAGCATCAATGTTTTGGCATCAACCCGCCTTACTTTCCTTTCTCAGGCCTTGGGAGCTAGATTAAGAAGCAGAGGTCACTTGATGACTACAGAATGGAGGACAATTGGGTGGTACCCAGGGGTTTTGTTGACCACGCTTCAAAAGGACCTGAGGGATGCTCGAGCTCCCAAACCAGACCAGAACAATGCCTCAGAAAGACGGGTTCCTTCTCTCTCCTCCTCTCTCATTCTCTCTCTCTCTCTCTCTCCTCCCTTCACTTCCTCTTCCTCCTTCTCTCCCCATCTATCATTCTCCCTTCCTCCCTCTTTGCCTCTTCTCTCTTTTCTCTCCTCCCTTCGCTTCCTCTTCCTCTCTCTCGCTCACTCCACGTGTCCACTTGAAGATCATGTCCCACGATGAATCGCTCCTGCAGATGTCGGCCTATACGATTTGTTACCTTTTTAGTGCACATAAATTTAGTGACTGATAAAATTGTTTCTATCCAGAGACAGAACTCTCCCGTTCCACTCAGGAGACCTCGGTTTTATTCTCAGCCAATGCGGACAGCACCTGTCTGTCAGCGGAAGATTGTGTGTTGCTGTCATGCTGAATGGGCTTCTCTGGCGCTCCCAGACTAAGACAGATGAGCAAGAAATGCCTGGAAATCTGCTCTTCAAAAACCAGCCAATGAAAATCCTGTGACTCACAAGGCACAAGACTGGGCAGTGTTTTGTTCCATTGTGTGTGTGTTTGCCATGAGTTGGGGGTGGTGGTCACCATGAGTTGGGGGGGCAACCAGATGGCAGCTACAATGATTAAAGTGTTTCAGAAAGACTCAGGACCCTCCCCACGTCCCATAAATGTGTCGTCCTCCATAAAGACAGACGGCACTTCTGAATCCAGATAAGAGCGGTCTTTTCTTCTTTCTGATGTTAGCTATTGCTATACTGACCGAGAAGTTCAGGCCCTGAGGTTCTTGAATAAGTTGTTGTTGTTGTGAAGTGCTGCTGAGTCAATTCCAACCCATAGCGACCCTGTATAGGGTTTCCAAGAAGCAGCTGGTGAGTTTGAACCGCCGACTTTGTAGTTCAAACGGCTTTGCAGTCTGGCGCATTAACCCACAACGCCACATCAAGACTCCCCTGATTAAGTAGAAGACCCCAGATGCTGGGGCAGGTTAAATGCACACACAGTAATGTTTCAGAACAAATCCTGAAGTGCCCCAAACTGCCATTTGCAGAGTAAGTTGGGTGTGGGTGTTTAACCTGGTTTTGGAGGGAGCCTCGGTGTAGAATTTGTTTTGGGGGGTCCTATTTCCCTCCATTACACAGTGGCCTCCTTGGGCTCTCAGTGGGGACAGGTCTAGCTCTGCCCTCAGGACCCAGAGCGGTGTGTGCCAGTCAGTGGTCATCACAGACAGTGGGGGCGCAGGTCTGAGGCCACTCTGCTAGGCAGCGCCCAATCAGACAGTTTGCACCCAGTCTGAGAACTCGCCCTGGAAAATCCTTAGGACATTTTTGGGTCATCTTTCCTGTTTTATATACTCTCTTCTGCTTTCTTTGCCTGGGTATTTTTATTTCATCTTATTTAGAATACTTACTTCAGTGGCCTGAAATACTTTTTTGAGAATAAATCAATAAAAACCAAGGACTCAAGAAAGTTACAATTTAATTTTTCAAGATTGCCTGAGTCTGAGTTCTCCAGAGGAAGAGCACTGGTGATATGTCGATAAGGGGGCTTCAAAAAGTTTGTGGAACAATGGAATCAGAAACAGTGGAATTTTTCCATAAACTTCTGAAATCTATATACACATCTATGTTGTTGGAATCCTGGTGTGGCGCTGTAGGTTAATGTGCTGGACTGCAAACTTGGTTTGAACAGCAACATCGGTGGTTCAAGCTCACCAGCCACTCCTCAGAAACCCTATACAGGGTCATTATGGCTCAGAACTTAACAACAACATATATGTGGTTAAGTGCCATCTAGTCAATTCTGACTCATAACAACCCTGTGTAGGGTTTCAGAGGCTTCAAATCTTCATGGAAGCAGAAAGCCTCATCTTTCTCCCATGAAACAGCTGGCAGGCCTGAACTATGGACCTTGTGGTTTGCAATCTAGTGCTTATCGTATG